>NC_080733.1:19412455-19649955 GCF_019097595.1 Hemibagrus wyckioides
ACACACAGTAACATCTCACACACACACACAGTAACATCTCTCACACACACAGTAACATCTCACACACACACACACACACAGTAACATCTCACACACACACACACACACACACACACACAGTAACATCTCACACACACACAGTAACATCTCACACACACACAGTAACATCTCACACACACACAGTAACATCTCACACACACACAGTAACATCTCACACACACACAAACACAGTAACATCTCTCACACACACACACACAGTAACATCTCTCACACACACACACAGTAACATCTCTCAAACACACACACACAGTAACATCTCTCACACACACACACACAGTAACATCTCTCACACACACACACAGTAACATCTCTCAAACACACACACACAGTAACATCTCACACACACACACACACAGTAACATCTCACACACACACACTAACATCTCTCACACACACACACACAGTAACATCTCTCACACACACACACACTAACATCTCTCACACACACACACACAGTAACATCTCTCACACACACACACACACAGTAACATCTCTCACACACACACACACACAGTAACATCTCTCACACACACACACACAGTAACATCTCTCACACACACACACAGTAACATCTCTCACACACACACAGTAACATCTCTCACACACACACAGTAACATCTCTCACACACACACACACAGTAACATCTCTCACACACACACACACAGTAACATCTCTCACACACACAGTAACATCTCACACACACACACACACACACACAGTAACATCTCACACACACACACACACACACAGTAACATCTCACACACACACACAGTAACATCTCACACACACACAAACACAGTAACATCTCTCTCACACACACACACACAGTAACATCTCTCACACACACACACACACAGTAACATCTCTCACACACACACACACAGTAACATCTCACACACACACACAGTAACATCTCACACACACACACAGTAACATCTCACACACACACACAGTAACATCTCACACACACACACACAGTAACATCTCACACACACACACACAGTAACATCTCTCACACACACACACACACACACACAGTAACATCTCACACACACACACACACACACAGAGTAACATCTCTCACACACACACACACACAGTAACATCTCACACACACACACACACACAGTAACATCTCTCACACACACACACACACACACACACAGAGTAACATCTCTCACACACACAGTAACATCTCACACACACACACACACACACAGAGTAACATCTCACACACACACACACACACAGTAACATCTCTCACACACACACACACAGTAACATCTCTCACACACACACACACACAGTAACATCTCTCACACACACACACACAGTAACATCTCTCACACACACACACACACACAGAGTAACATCTCTCACACACACACACACACAGTAACATCTCTCACACACACACACACACACAGAGTAACATTTCTCACACACACACACACACACACACACACACAGTAACATCTCTCTCTCACACACACACAGTAACACACATCTCTCTCACACACACACAATGTTCACATGGGAGAGATTTTGTTGTCAGTGAGGGAGTGTGTGTAGAGTTGTGGGTGGTCAGTGAGGGAGTGTGTGTAGAGTTGTGGGTGGTCAGTGAGGGAGTGTGTGTAGAGTTGTGGGTGGTCAGTGAGGGAGTGTGTGTAGAGTTGTGGGTGGTCAGTGAGGGAGTGTGTGTAGAGTTGTGGGTGGTCAGTGAGGGAGTGTGTGTAGAGTTGTGGGTGGTCAGTGAGGGAGTGTGTGTAGAGTTGTGGGTGGTCAGTGAGGGAGTGTGTGTAGAGTTGTGGGTGGTCAGTGAGGGAGTGTGTGTAGAGTTGTGGGTGGTCAGTGAGGGAGTGTGTGTAGAGTTGTGGGTGGTCAGTGAGGGAGTGTGTGTAGAGTTGTGGGTGGTCAGTGAGGGAGTGTGTGTAGAGTTGTGGGTGGTCAGTGAGGGAGTGTGTGTAGAGTTGTGGGTGGTCAGTGAGGGAGTGTGTGTAGAGTTGTGGGTGGTCAGTGAGGGAGTGTGTGTAGAGTTGTGGGTGGTCAGTGAGGGAGTGTGTGTAGAGTTGTGGGTGGTCAGTGAGGGAGTGTGTGTAGAGTTGTGGGTGGTCAGTGAGGGAGTGTGTGTAGAGTTGTGGGTGGTCAGTGAGGGAGTGTGTGTAGAGTTGTGGGTGGTCAGTGAGGGAGTGTGTGTAGAGTTGTGGGTGGTCAGTGAGGGAGTGTGTGTAGAGTTGTGGGTGGTCAGTGAGGGAGTGTGTGTAGAGTTGTGGGTGGTCAGTGAGGGAGTGTGTGTAGAGTTGTGGGTGGTCAGTGAGGGAGTGTGTGTAGAGTTGTGGGTGGTCAGTGAGGGAGTGTGTGTAGAGTTGTGGGTGGTCAGTGAGGGAGTGTGTGTAGAGTTGTGGGTGGTCAGTGAGGGAGTGTGTGTAGAGTTGTGGGTGGTCAGTGAGGGAGTGTGTGTAGAGTTGTGGGTGGTCAGTGAGGGAGTGTGTGTAGAGTTGTGGGTGGTCAGTGAGGGAGTGTGTGTAGAGTTGTGGGTGGTCAGTGAGGGAGTGTGTGTAGAGTTGTGGGTGGTCAGTGAGGGAGTGTGTGTAGAGTTGTGGGTGGTCAGTGAGGGAGTGTGTGTAGAGTTGTGGGTGGTCAGTGAGGGAGTGTGTGTAGAGTTGTGGGTGGTCAGTGAGGGAGTGTGTGTAGAGTTGTGGGTGGTCAGTGAGGGAGTGTGTGTAGAGTTGTGGGTGGTCAGTGAGGGAGTGTGTGTAGAGTTGTGGGTGGTCAGTGAGGGAGTGTGTGTAGAGTTGTGGGTGGTCAGTGAGGGAGTGTGTGTAGAGTTGTGGGTGGTCAGTGAGGGAGTGTGTGTAGAGTTGTGGGTGGTCAGTGAGGGAGTGTGTGTAGAGTTGTGGGTGGTCAGTGAGGGAGTGTGTGTAGAGTTGTGGGTGGTCAGTGAGGGAGTGTGTGTAGAGTTGTGGGTGGTCAGTGAGGGAGTGTGTGTAGAGTTGTGGGTGGTCAGTGAGGGAGTGTGTGTAGAGTTGTGGGTGGTCAGTGAGGGAGTGTGTGTAGAGTTGTGGGTGGTCAGTGAGGGAGTGTGTGTAGAGTTGTGGGTGGTCAGTGAGGGAGTGTGTGTAGAGTTGTGGGTGGTCAGTGAGGGAGTGTGTGTAGAGTTGTGGGTGGTCAGTGAGGGAGTGTGTGTAGAGTTGTGGGTGGTCAGTGAGGGAGTGTGTGTAGAGTTGTGGGTGGTCAGTGAGGGAGTGTGTATAGAGTTGTAGGTGGTCAGTGAGGGAGTGTGAGTAGAGTTGTGGGTGGTCAGTGAGGGAGTGTGAGTAGAGTTGTAAGTGGTCAGTGAGGGAGTGTGAGTAGAGTTGTAAGTGGTCAGTGAGGGAGTGTGTGTAGAGTTGTGGGTGGTCAGTGAGGGAGTGTGAGTAGAGTTGTAAGTGGTCAGTGAGGGAGTGTGTAGAGTTGTAAGTGGTCAGTGAGGGAGTGTGTGTAGAGTTATGAGTGGTCAGTGAGGGAGTGTGTATAGAGTTGTGAGTGGTCATTGGGGGAGTGTGTGTAGAGTTGTGGGTGGTCAGTGAGGGAGTGTGTGTAGAGTTGTGGGTGGTCAGTGAGGGAGTGTGAGTAGAGTTGTGAGTGGTCAGTGAGGGAGTGTGTGTAGAGTTGTGAGTGGTCAGTGAGGGAGTGTGTGTAGAGTTGTGAGTGGTCAGTGAGGGAGTGTGTGTAGAGTTGTGGGTGGTCAGTGAGGGAGTGTGTGTAGAGTTGTGGGTGGTCAGTGAGGGAGTGTGTGTAGAGTTGTAAGTGGTCAGTGAGGGAGTGTGTGTAGAGTTGTGAGTGGTCAGTGAGGGAGTGTGTGTAGAGTTGTGGGTGGTCAGTGAGGGAGTGTGTGTAGAGTTGTGGGTGGTCAGTGAGGGAGTGTGTGTAGAGTTGTGAGTGGTCAGTGAGGGAGTGTGTGTAGAGTTGTAAGTGATCAGTGAGGGAGTGTGTGTAGAGTTGTAAGTGATCAGTGAGGGAGTGTGTGTAGAGTTGTGGGTGGTCAGTGAGGGAGTGTGTGTAGAGTTGTAAGTGATCAGTGAGGGAGTGTGTGTAGAGTTGTGAGTGGTCAGTGAGGGAGTGTGTGTAGAGTTGTAAGTGGTCAGTGAGGGAGTGTGTGTAGAGTTGTGGGTGGTCAGTGAGGGAGTGTGTGTAGAGTTGTGAGTGGTCAGTGGGGGAGTGTGTGTAGAGTTGTGAGTGGTCAGTGAGGGAGTGTGTGTAGAGTTGTGAGTGGTCAGTGAGGGAGTGTGTGTAGAGTTGTGGGTGGCCAGTGAGGGAGTGTGTGTAGAGTTGTGGGTGGTCAGTGAGGGAGTGTGTGTAGAGTTGTAAGTGGTCAGTGAGGGAGTGTGTGTAGAGTTGTGAGTGGTCAGTGGGGGAGTGTGTGTAGAGTTGTAAGTGGTCAGTAAGGGAGTGTGTGTAGAGTTGTGAGTGGTCAGTGGGGGAGTGTGTGTAGAGTTGTGGGTGGTCAGTGAGGGAGTGTGTGTAGAGTTGTAAGTGGTCAGTGAGGGAGTGTGTGTAGAGTTGTGGGTGGTCAGTGAGGGAGTGTGTGTAGAGTTGTAAGTGATCAGTGAGGGAGTGTGTGTAGAGTTGTGGGTGGTCAGTGAGGGAGTGTGTGTAGAGTTGTAAGTGGTCAGTGAGGGAGTGTGAGTAGAGTTGTAAGTGGTCAGTGAGGGAGTGTGAGTAGAGTTGTAAGTGGTCAGTGAGGGAGTGTGAGTAGAGTTGTAAGTGGTCAGTGAGGGAGTGTGTGTAGAGTTGTGAGTGGTCAGTGAGGGAGTGTATGTAGAGTTGTAAGTGGTCAGTGGGGGAGTGTGTGTAGAGTTGTAAGTGGTCAGTAAGGGAGTGTGTGTTTAGCGTTGTGGGTGGTCAGTGGGGGAGTGTGTGTAGAGTTGTAAGTGGTCAGTAAGGGAGTGTATGTAGAGTTGTGAGTGGTCAGTGGGGGAGTGTGTGTAGAGTTGTGGGTGGTCAGTGAGGGAGTGTGTGTAGAGTTGTGGGTGGTCAGTAAGGGAGTGTGTGTAGAGTTGTGAGTGGTCAGTGAGGGAGTGTATGTAGAGTTGTGAGTGGTCAGTGAGGGAGTGTGTGTAGAGTTGTGAGTGGTCAGTGGGGGAGTGTATGTAGAGTTGTAAGTGGTCAGTGAGGGAGTGTGTGTAGAGTTGTAAGTGGTCAGTGAGGGAGTGTGTGTAGAGTTGTAAGTGGTCAGTGAGGGAGTGTGTGTAGAGTTGTGAGTGGTCAGTGAGGGAGTGTATGTAGAGTTGTAAGTGGTCAGTGAGGGAGTGTGTGTAGAGTTGTAAGTGGTCAGTAAGGGAGTGTGTGTAGAGTTGTGAGTGGTCAGTGAGGGAGTGTGTGTAGAGTTGTAAGTGGTCAGTGAGGGAGTGTGTGTAGAGTTGTGGGTGGTCAGTGGGGGAGTGTGTGTAGAGTTGTAAGTGGTCAGTGAGGGAGTGTGTGTAGAGTTGTAAGTGGTCAGTGGGGGAGTGTGTGTAGAGTTGTAAGTGGTCAGTGAGGGAGTGTGTGTAGAGTTGTAAGTGGTCAGTGAGGGAGTGTGTGTAGAGTTGTAAGTGGTCAGTGAGGGAGTGTGTGTAGAGTTGTGGGTGGTCAGTGAGGGAGTGTGTGTAGAGTTGTAAGTGATCAGTGAGGGAGTGTGTGTAGAGTTGTGGGTGGTCAGTGAGGGAGTGTGTGTAGAGTTGTAAGTGGTCAGTGAGGGAGTGTGTGTAGAGTTGTAAGTGGTCAGTGGGGGAGTGTGTGTAGAGTTGTAAGTGGTCAGTAAGGGAGTGTGTGTAGAGTTGTAAGTGGTCAGTGAGGGAGTGTATGTAGAGTTGTAAGTGGTCAGTGAGGGAGTGTGTGTAGAGTTGTGAGTGGTCAGTGAGGGAGTGTATGTAGAGTTGTAAGTGGTCAGTGGGGGAGTGTGTGTAGAGTTGTGGGTGGTCAGTGAGGGAGTGTGTGTAGAGTTGTAAGTGGTCAGTGAGGGAGTGTGTGTAGAGTTGTAAGTGGTCAGTGAGGGAGTGTGTGTAGAGTTGTAAGTGGTCAGTGAGGGAGTGTGTGTAGAGTTGTAAGTGGTCAGTAAGGGAGTGTGTGTAGAGTTGTGAGTGGTCAGTGAGGGAGTGTATGTAGAGTTGTAAGTGGTCAGTGGGGGAGTGTGTGTAGAGTTGTAAGTGGTCAGTAAGGGAGTGTGTGTAGAGTTGTGGGTGGTCAGTGGGGGAGTGTGTGTAGAGTTGTGGGTGGTCAGTGAGGGAGTGTGTGTAGAGTTGTGGGTGGTCAGTAAGGGAGTGTGTGTAGAGTTGTGAGTGGTCAGTGAGGGAGTGTATGTAGAGTTGTAAGTGGTCAGTGGGGGAGTGTGTGTAGAGTTGTGAGTGGTCAGTGGGGGAGTGTATGTAGAGTTGTAAGTGGTCAGTGAGGGAGTGTGTGTAGAGTTGTAAGTGGTCAGTGAGGGAGTGTGTGTAGAGTTGTAAGTGGTCAGTGAGGGAGTGTGTGTAGAGTTGTGAGTGGTCAGTGAGGGAGTGTATGTAGAGTTGTAAGTGGTCAGTGAGGGAGTGTGTGTAGAGTTGTAAGTGGTCAGTAAGGGAGTGTGTGTAGAGTTGTGAGTGGTCAGTGAGGGAGTGTGTGTAGAGTTGTAAGTGGTCAGTAAGGGAGTGTGTGTAGAGTTGTGGGTGGTCAGTGGGGGAGTGTGTGTAGAGTTGTAAGTGGTCAGTGAGGGAGTGTGTGTAGAGTTGTAAGTGGTCAGTGGGGGAGTGTGTGTAGAGTTGTAAGTGGTCAGTAAGGGAGTGTGTGTAGAGTTGTAAGTGGTCAGTGAGGGAGTGTATGTAGAGTTGTAAGTGGTCAGTGAGGGAGTGTGTGTAGAGTTGTAAGTGGTCAGTAAGGGAGTGTGTGTAGAGTTGTGAGTGGTCAGTGAGGGAGTGTATGTAGAGTTGTAAGTGGTCAGTGGGGGAGTGTGTGTAGAGTTGTGGGTGGTCAGTGAGGGAGTGTGTGTAGAGTTGTAAGTGGTCAGTGAGGGAGTGTGTGTAGAGTTGTAAGTGGTCAGTGAGGGAGTGTGTGTAGAGTTGTAAGTGGTCAGTGAGGGAGTGTGTGTAGAGTTGTAAGTGGTCAGTGAGGGAGTGTGTGTAGAGTTGTGAGTGGTCAGTGAGGGAGTGTATGTAGAGTTGTGAGTGGTCAGTGGGGGAGTGTGTGTAGAGTTGTAAGTGGTCAGTAAGGGAGTGTGTGTAGAGTTGTGGGTGGTCAGTGGGGGAGTGTGTGTAGAGTTGTAAGTGGTCAGTAAGGGAGTGTATGTAGAGTTGTGAGTGGTCAGTGGGGGAGTGTGTGTAGAGTTGTGGGTGGTCAGTAAGGGAGTGTGTGTAGAGTTGTGAGTGGTCAGTGAGGGAGTGTATGTAGAGTTGTAAGTGGTCAGTGGGGGAGTGTGTGTAGAGTTGTGAGTGGTCAGTGGGGGAGTGTATGTAGAGTTGTAAGTGGTCAGTGAGGGAGTGTGTATAGAGTTGTAAGTGGTCAGTGGGGGAGTGTGTGTAGAGTTGTAAGTGGTCAGTGAGGGAGTGTATGTAGAGTTGTAAGTGGTCAGTGAGGGAGTGTATGTAGAGTTGTAAGTGGTCAGTGAGGGAGTGTGTGTAGAGTTGTGAGTGGTCAGTGAGGGAGTGTATGTAGAGTTGTAAGTGGTCAGTGAGGGAGTGTGTGTAGAGTTGTAAGTGTTCAGTGAGGGAGTGTGTGTAGAGTTGTGAGTGGTCAGTGAGGGAGTGTATGTAGAGTTGTAAGTGGTCAGTGAGGGAGTGTGTGTAGAGTTGTGGGTGGTCAGTGAGGGAGTGTGTGTAGAGTTGTGAGTGGTCAGTGGGGGAGTGTGTGTAGAGTTGTGGGTGGTCAGTGAGGGAGTGTGTGTAGAGTTGTAAGTGGTCAGTGAGGGAGTGTGTGTAGAGTTGTGAGTGGTCAGTGAGGGAGTGTATGTAGAGTTGTAAGTGGTCAGTGGGGGAGTGTGTGTAGAGTTGTAAGTGGTCAGTAAGGGAGTGTGTGTAGAGTTGTAAGTGGTCAGTAAGGGAGTGTGTGTAGAGTTGTGAGTGGTCAGTGAGGGAGTGTGTGTAGAGTTGTAAGTGGTCAGTAAGGGAGTGTGTGTAGAGTTGTGGGTGGTCAGTGGGGGAGTGTGTGTAGAGTTGTAAGTGGTCAGTAAGGGAGTGTGTGTAGAGTTGTGGGTGGTCAGTGGGGGAGTGTGTGTAGAGTTGTAAGTGGTCAGTAAGGGAGTGTGTGTAGAGTTGTGGGTGGTCAGTGGGGGAGTGTGTGTAGAGTTGTGGGTGCTCAGTGAGGGAGTGTGTGTAGAGTTGTGAGTGGTCAGTGGGGGAGTGTGTACCTGAGAGCTGGGTATTTGTTCGTGTGGTCTGTACTGGTCAGTGTGGTACTCGGCCCATGCTGGCCTGGACTGGGTCTCAGGGGCGGAGCTGAAGTCCAGCGGAGCATCCTCTGCGCTGGACGGAGGCTGCAGTGATGGAGCGTAGGCCTGAGGGTCAGGATATGCCGTCACGGCCGGCGGCTCTGCCGAGCTCTCCGACAGAGAGAAGTAATTCTCGGGAGCGAGGTCATCGTCACTGCCCTCCTCGTCCGCGGCGATCTGACGAGCGAACTGCAGCGACGCCGACTTGGCCGCCGCTTTAATGGCCGACGGAGACGGACTGGTCCCAGACATGCCCTGAGATGCCGGCTTGGTCCCTTTGGCCTGGGTGGCGGGGGTGGGGCGTTTGGTGAGGGTGTGGGGCAGCAGGGGGCGCTGTGTCTCCTTCACACTCAGGTGTTTGGGTTGAGGGAGAAGAGTGGACAGTCCAGCACCCTGAGAGATAAACACAAACCCAATCAGAGTGTGAGGAGGAGCCGATACGATCAGTCCGACAAAACATCACGATATTTCACCTCGATACTTATGTCAGGGGAAAGTCCAGCACTCACCGGACTCACCGTCCTCTTCCTCACAGGTTCATCTTCCTCTTCATCTGACTGGAAACACGGAGAAAACACTTCAGAGTAAACGTTTCCTCATTACTGCAGATTTACACACGTGAAGATTTTCTTTTTAACTCATCCCAAACTACTCTCTCTGATAGATAGATAGATAGATAGATAGATAGATGGATAGACAGAAAGATGGATAGATAGATAGAAGGACAGATAGATAGATAGATAGATAGATAGATAGATAGATAGATAGATACTTTACTCATCCCAGTAGGAAATGTACAGTTCATGGAAGAAAACAAACACTGAATAAAAAAAACAAACTGGTTCCATCACATTTCTGTCATTTAGCAGACACGCCCTTATCCAGAGCGAACTGAGGATTCAGATACAACTGAGGGTTAGGGGCCTTGCTCAGGGGCCCAGCGGGGGCAGCTTGGTGGAGCTGGGATTCGAACTCATGACCTTCTGTCCATCACCTTAACCACTAAGTTAACATCCCCACAGGATCATGGAGTTAGAGAAGATAAAACAGGGTGACCTGCAGGGTCAGGGCTGTGTGTGTGTAAACTCACGCTATCCGCTCGGATCTCTGGAGCGGTGATCCTGACCGGTTCTGTCCGCTTCCTGGCTCGGCTCAGTTCCGGGCCGGACCTCAGGTTTCCCACCGCGGGCTCAGAGCGCTTGGGCGCAGGCAGAGAGGCGAACAAGCCGCCGGGTTTAGCCGAGCTGCGGGGCTCTGGGCCCGGGTCATCGCGCTCACTGTCGTCGCTACTGTCGTACGCCACTAAAGACATGTTTCCCCCGGTTCATATAAAACCACACAGCGCACTCAATAAATTAATCCGCACTTTACTTTATAACACCTCTCTCTATTCGCCGATACACCGCTTCTCTCTCGCTCCTGACGCTGATGCTAACGCTAACTTAGCGTGCTAGCTATCCGGCTATCTGTTCAAATTTCACTTGCGTAAATAACACCTTCTCTCGGTTCATCATTCTCTTTAAAGGCGTTAATACTTATACTTATTTACTGTTATAATTATTATTTTTCATTTCAAATGATTATCATTTATTATTATTATTATTATTATTATTAAAGTGTAGCTAAGCTAAAAGCTCCCTGTAAACAAATCCCCCCGTTCTTCTTCGTCTCCTTGCCTTACTTAACATCAGGTTACAAATCTCGCGCGATTTGTGCGCTCACGCCACCGTATGGTGCGGAGGAAGAATTACAGGACAGAAACAGAGAAGAACACACTAACGGAAATGAATGGCTCTGTTTACGTCTTAATTCTCATGACTTCCGGTCAGTCTGTTTTGTGAGAACGTAGATATGATCAGGTCGAATTTATACAGTCTCCTTTGTGAAGAAATTCCATAAACAAATTAGAGGAAAAAATACCTGCAGTGTCTGAATATCTGCACTGAGAAATTGTAAATAAATGCATTAAAGTCAAGAGAATCATGACATTAAAATGCTATTCTTTGTGTTTTTTTCCCTTCAGAAAGCACTGTCAATTAAGATTAATTTTTTCTCTTTAATACTGCACCTTTTTTCCCCAACCAGGATGTTCCACAGATTTGTCCTTTAATATTCTCGGCAACATTTTTCTTTAAATATAATTAAACCAGGTCTACTAAATAATATTTAGATCATTTTTATTTATGTTTTTTTTGTCATAAATGCAGAATGTAATAGCAATCTTACTGAAAATATATATTAAAAAAACAAGGAACAAAAACGTGACCCTTGAACCCGGTCTTTGACAGGTGGCCCGGTCAGCCGACCAGAGATGCTGCCTCCCGAACCCGAGTTCTGTGTTAACAGCGTTACAGGAAATGACACAATCGAGCACAAAGACATGTTTTATTGCGAATCCAGATGGTCATTACAGCTAAACGAACACTCCTCTGTCCTCTCGCTGGACCGTCTCAGTACCAGAAGCTTCTTCTGGGTCTTCTCACTTCCTGGATGTTCATCTTCTCCATCACTTCCTCCTCCAGAGTCTTCAGTGACGGAGTGTAGGTTTTCTCCAGAGCATCCTCAGGAGTTGTGTCCTTCAGTCCGTCTGTAACACACACGCGCGCACACCGTTAAACTGCAGACAATGAACCCGAGACTGATGGAATAAAATAAAGAGTGTTCGAGGATTTCTAGCCACTAAGAGAGTTGATTTCTAAACTGACCTTTCCACTGCTGGGGGATGATGCCGTCCCTCCTTTGGAAAACGGGTTTGGGGATGATGCGCCCTGTCCTGATGGAAACCCGAACCTTCTCTCCCTCCTCCGTGAATCTCCACTCCGTCTCCGTGGGCTTCCTGTGGTCAGAGAAGGAAAGTAAGAAAGTGGTATTTATGGTGCAGGTGACGCCGGTCAGGGCGAGGAGGAGAAGTGCAGAGGGCAGAGGCTCTGACCGGTCAGTGGGGTCCACAAGGGACACGTCCTTCAGCAGCAGAGGAGCTTCACTCCCGATGTACGTCCCTCTGTAGTCTCCAGACCTGCCCACATACCTGTAGTGCTGAAGAGGAGGAGGAGGTAGAGGAGGAGGAGGAAGTGGAAAAGGAGGAGGAAGAGGAGGAGGACAATCATCATTACCAACTGTCCTTTGAACTTTACATATAAAAAATCAAAGCAGAGTGTGTGTGAGAGAGAATGTGTGTGAGGAAGAGAGATAGAAATCGATTGTGTGTGTGTTACCGTGTTAAGCCCCTCGATGATGACCCAGTTACGGTGGCGGAAGACCTGAGTGACTTTCCCCTGCTTCCCTTTATCTTTACCTGAGAGGATCTCCACCTGCGCGCACACACACACACACACACACACACACACACAGTGAGCTCCTAATCAGTGTGTTGAGATGAACAGTAAATCCTGAAAATGTGACAAAAATATTCTGATGAAATTTACAATTCAGCAAATTACAGCTGAATGAGTGTTGTACACACACACACACACACACACACAGTTTCTTACCACGTCTCCTCTGAACACACTCCAGTCCTCGGGTTTGATCGGCTCTACGAACACCTTCCTCCTCCTCTTCCCTGGGGGGTTGAGTCTCCGTGCCGCTGCAGTCCATGGTCTGTTCGTCCCGTAGCGATAATCACCAGGAAGTGCAGCCCTCGCCGCCATGGAGAGCAGAGCCGTCAGACGCATGCTTCACACACACACACACACACACACACACACACCTGATTTGTTTATTTATTGCACCAAAGGTGCACTATTCCCTTCACATTCTGCAGAGCCAGATGCATTATGTATTTATAATCCTATATTAATATGAAGATTTAATTCAACATTCCACAAAAAGTCTATAATGCTTTATAACCTTCCCTGACAGATTTATGATGGAGAGTAAAATCCGGTCATTAAACTGCAGCACAGTGAGGACTGAAGGATTAAACCCACAGACACTGTACAGGAAAGATATCAGCTCTGAGGAAACGTGATCTGATGTGATGAGTCTGATGTGATGAGTCTGATGTGATGAGTCTGATGTGATGAGTCTGATGTGTCTCATGTTAATGAATATTAAACCTTCAGCTCTTTTTCACACAGCCGGAAATTAAACCCGAGCCGATTTCTCTTACCTTACAGAGTTTCAGTAACACCGGCGCTGAGTTCGCAGAGGAAATAAATCTAAAACCATGAACAAACTCTCTAACACTCCAGATCCAGTGAGAAACCTAAACACACTGCGGTCAAGCGCACGTCCATGGAGGCAACCATTATCACGCATGCGCACAACGTGCGAACAAAACTGCACTTCCGCTTTACAAATATAGGAAGTGAGTTTTATATAAAAGTCCGCAAGCCAAGTATTTAATTAATTATTAAGTAAATAAATACGTATGTGAGTGACTAACAATACTTCTTATATACTTTCTCTTATATATTCTTATATAATTTCTTATATACTTAGTCACTTAATTTATTAATCATTTAAAAAAATAATTTTAACCTCTTGTTCAGCACATTTACATATTCTGGGGTGACAGTAAGAATGTAACCATGGCAGCAAATTAAAATGAATCGAGGCAAAAATAATAAACAGATAAATATTAATACAGATCAATATTACAGATCAATTGTGTGAGAATATTTTTTTTATTCCACACTAGCATGGTCAAATAAATAATCACGTCATTGATTTTCTAGCAACTGGTTATCCCAGGAGCCTATAGAAAATGAATGGGTGCAGTTATCCCAGGGGTCCATAGAAAATAAATGGGCGTGGTTATCCCAGGGGCCTATAGAAAATGAATGGGCGTGGTTATCCCAGGGGCCTATAGAAAATAAATGGGTGCAGTTATCCCAGGGGTCCATAGAAAAGCAACACTTGTTTATACCTCTTCTTGGTTTCTGTGTTTTCATCCTTAGGTAGATTGAGTCTTTCACTGGTGTTAAAGAAATAAATAAAAGCTTCAGCATCAGTAATCACAGTAAGTTCATTGGACTGGGCCATCTTAGCTTAGTGGTCAAGGTGATGGCCTACTTCTCAGAAGGCTGTCAGTTTGAGTCCCTGGTCTACAAAACTGCCACTGCAGGGCCCTTGAGCATGGTCCTTAACCCTCAATTGTATAAAATGAGATCAATTGTAAGTCACTGTGGATAAGGGTGTCTGCTAAATGCCAGAAATGTGGGTGTAATGTCACGGTTTGCGGATATCACCAATTGCCCAGTAAAAGCTTTTTTCATGTCATTAGGTAATGACTTAATTTCCAGTTAGATTTAAGATTCTTTTATTGTCACTGTACTGAGTACAGCGAAATTAGAGAAGTCATTGCAGTGCAATTCTCACGGTGCAAACGACACACCCAATACCAATTACATTGACTATTCCAACTATTCCAGTTAGAATAGTATTTACTGTATCTGTGGAAGAAAGAGCTTGTGTTTATTACAGATCAATATATTAATATATTCAGATCAGTTGGTGTTTTAAAACTGGTGATCAAGTCGTTCATTCCAGAGCTGTTCCGGGAAAGACAACAAACATCCCTGTGATAATGCAGGAACCTGGTCATTTATGGATCTGTAATTTCAGAGACTGTGTAATGAAGAGAAGTGGTGTTTATGGTGCAGGTAATGGCGGTGAGGGTGAGGAGGCAGAAGTGCAGAGGGCAGAGGCTCCGACCGGTCAGTGGGGTCGACAAGGGACACGTCCTTCAGCTTCACTCCCGATATATTGTATGTCCCTCTGTAGTCAAGTCGTAGTAGTAAATGAATAATTAGTCAAGTTAATCATCATTAAACAGTTGCTAATTACACGTTATTTAATTCACTCTTTAGCATGTGTTTGGTGTCGTCTGTAGGAGATGAGAGGAGGAAAAGGAGGAGGAGGTTCCTTAAAAAGAGACACAGGTTTAGGATCCTCCAGTGTTTTCTCAAGTCTAAAGTTTTTAAGTGTAAAAAACCATCACTGTTTATGAGTAGGAAGAAAAGTGAACACCAAAGAAATTGTCTCTGATTAGATTTCTCTGGTTAGGAATAATCTTTGGTCTTGAAGTTTGGTGTGGAGGAACTTGACTGGCCTGCACAGAGTCCTGACCTCAACCCCGTAGAACACCTTTTGGATGAATTAGAGTGGACACTGTGAGCCAGTCAAGTTCCTCCACACCAAACTCACTCATCCATGTCTTTATGGACCTTGCTTTGGTCACTGGTGTGCAGTCATGTCGGAACATGGAAGGGGTCATCCCCAAACTGTTCCCACAAAGAGCATGAAATTGTCCAAAATGTCTTGGTATGAAGCTGAAGCATTAAGAGTTCCTTTCACTGGAACTAAGGGGCGGAGCCCAACCCCTGAAAAACAACACCTGAACTCAATGATCTGGAGGGGTGTCCCAATACTTTTGGCTATATGGTGTAGGTCTAAGTAAGAGTAACTGGAGTGTACTTTACTGTGACACATTAAAGCTAAATTCATGGATATTTATGAATTTGCAGTGTCTCAGCTCGTGTTATTAATACGCTATAGAGAGAAAATTAAACCACCTTCTCCACACAGCACGCCTGTTAAAAAATAAAAAGGATCAGCCAATCAGAGTGCAGGGTACAGTCTGTATCCGGGCAAGACGAGCCGAGCGGACCAATCAGAGCGACTTTTGCTTTGTAGTCAGGCAGACATAAGAACAGTCGTCCAATCACAAAATAATGCGAAGGGATTTTTTTGCTGTTTATTTGACACAGGTACTCATTTTTTTTCGTTTTAAAAATAAACCGTGTCATTATATTACACTTTTATCACCAGTATAGATAAAGTTAAAGTAACGGCGCGCGCTGACCGACAAATCGGTTTAGTTTAATGCCGGGAAAGCTGGGTTTAAATACATGACTCGTTAGCTAACCTTAGCTAGCACTGACTAGCCTGGGTGTCGGTCGTTAGCAAGATGAACCATTATTAGCAATCTAGCTAACAGCATGACGCTAGCAACATTATGATTTCTGTTATTAAATCTTTTAAAGTACGTGGAAGAAAATGAACTAACGTGATCTCTTTTTAAAAAGGACAACTAGCTAGGTGGCTAACAGACTAGCTTAGCTAACCGTGTCCACCCGGCTAACTTAGCTAGCTCTCGGAATTAGCCACGTCGCACGGGCCTAATGACGTTAGCTAGCGGAAACCGAGTTATAACACCGTAATTATGTGCGCTTTTATTTTTAAACACAAACAGACAAGTTGAGCCACAATGCTTGTGTTTTATGGAGCTGCTTAGTTTTGCGGAAAGATTTTTTTGTTTTTTATTTTGTAGAGGAAATTTTAATTTCTTATACATGCGCGCGCTGTTATTATGGTTGTGTAATAACAAACGAGGCACGCGCATTTACAGCGCGTGACACACAAAAATGTTGTGTATTGCTGTGTTTCTCTTGTCCAGTGTTTTGTGGCAGAGTGTGTGATCTCCTCTGTGTGTGTGTGTGACTTCAGTGCCTGTGTTTTTATGAATGGGTGAAAACCTCGAACTGGATATGTTCCTCTACAGTCAATTAGCTGCTCATTCACTGCAAATTCGTCTTATTGTTTCCTCTCCTTTCTTTCTTTCATGTTCTTTCTTTCTTTTCCCCCTCCTCTGTCATCTTTCCCACAAATCTGCACTGTTGTTGTTAGCTTTACTACAGAGGACAAGCGACTAAAAGCCACTAAAAATCTCCCAAAAAATATCATGGAATGACGTCATACTCATTTGCATATCAAAACTTGGCACGAAGAAGGAAGTATACGATAGTGGAGATAAAAAAAATCTCAATAGAAAATTAGTAAACACTGGGGGGGGTTAGATGTTACGGGAAAATATTCAACTACAGGATGATGTGATGAAGTTCGTCGAAGTTCGCTATGGAAACGATACGGAGCACAGATATAAACCTGCACTACAGTCAGAGCTGCTGTCAGAGAGAATTAATCAACACCCGATCCACCAATCAGAGGCCGGGACTCTCTGTGTGACTTATTTCTTGTAGTATGGTGACTGAACAAAACACTGATTACAAAACACTGTAATTATTGAAAGAGATAGGGATAGGATTATTTAAACTATTCTGTCATGTATGTTTATGTAAAACATTTGAGATGTAACTGGGCCTGAAAACATCCAGCTTTACTCTACACTCATCCTCATGGTACCACGTTAGAGTACAGAGCATGATATTTAGACACAACTCCCTCCCTTGTGTCCCTACTCTGTTATTATTATGTTTTCACTAATAACTGCCTGTGTGTAATCGGAGTCTCATTAAAATCCCAGAGCGGGTCTTGAATGCGGTTTGTTCCTCCTGACCTGGTGGAGCCATGATGGAAGACCCGATCACGGTGGAAGGCTCGTCTGCGGAGGGCGACGCCAAGCCCGGCATGCTCCAGAAGCTCAAGCTAAATATATCGTAAGAGTTCACACATCACTACACTCACATGTCAGTCATCAGGGTTATGGAAAAGTTTGCGCACCCCTGGCGAAAGCAGAGTGTTTTATTATTTTAATCTGTTGTGCAAACGTTTGGTTCCAGTCGTAAATTCTTAACTTGTTATTCCCTCATTAGGACTCAATAACAGTTCCACAGGCTAATAAATCGAGACTTCTTTAAGCAGTTGAGTGAGGACCTGGAATAGATCTAGGGTAATGGAACGTCTATAAAGAGTATAAATAGACATTGCAGCTCTTCCAACTCAAAGTTTTTCACTGTCTAAGATATCACTAAGAAATGTCAGGTCTTTTTTTTTTTTTTTTTAATCAAGATTTTATGTATTCATTCGGTTTAGTACACATCAGGAACATGTATCACGATTCAATGAGCTGTATACAAATAAACTGACCGCTTGTAAAAAGAAATAGGAAAGTAAAAATTAAAATAGTGTTGGCATGACAATGTCTCCAAAATAAGATGAAAGGAACAAGTGAAAGGAGTGGATGGATCTATCCATAACTTCAAAATAGTCCTTTTGAGAGCAGTACCTGCTGCCAATAAGCTCCTTTGCTGATGATCGTTCAGCTGGAGAGTGGACTCATCCAACAGTAGAAGAAGTTGAGGATCTTATGGTATATCCATACATAAGAAACCTGAAAGAACCAGACGTAAATATTTCCAAAAAGAAATATTAGTTGAGATAGAACTGACAGTAATGGTGCAGCTGAGACAGACAGTAGTAGTAGCATTCTCTCATTGTTATTGTTCATTAGAGTTTTTGACACAAAAGTTCTTCAGTAGTTTAAATAGTATGAAGTCTGTGAATATGATCATAGAACCAACATTTTTTACACATAAAAACAAGATATGAGTAAATGCAGTATGGGTGTAAACACCTTATGTTGTGTTTATCCACTTCCCCTTTACACACCTAATGCTTTCTGACTTTATAAACCTGAACAGTTTTTAATCATAAACATAATGCATGATGTAACTCCCTCCACTTTATAATCAGAAAAAATCACCTGTTTTTCCTCGGCCTGTGAGCTTCACCTCAGGGTGAGATACCTGTGTTTATATTGGACATGGAGTGTTTGATTACATCCCTTAAACCATCTGGAATAAAGCATGGCAACCGCCTAGCAACACCCTAGCAACAACCTGGGATAGCATCATCATCTGCCTAGAAATCAGCTGGAACTCCATAGCAACCGCTTAGCAACGTCTGCCTCATCAGACTTCACCTCTTACACTTAACAACAAGTGACACGTCAGTGGTCAGCTATCTGGAACGTTGTGGTGTCACATGTCCCGTGATAATGTTTTATATTTATATATATAAATGACTACATCTGACTTTATGCATCTATTTCTTCACATTATAAAGCACTGGTTGGCTTCTGTTTAGAATTTTTTCCCCAATCATCAGATATCTGTGTGATTTAGCCCTTTATTATTATTATTATTATTAATATTATTATTATTAATATTATTATTATTATTATTACGTTAAATACTGTAATGCATTCTTCTAACATGCCCTGAATGCAAGCAAAAGCCTAGCAACCACCTGAGATACCATAGCAACCACCTAGCAACATAGCAACCTGGAAACCACGCTGGATAATATAAAAACTACCTAGCAACACCTTAGCAACCGTCTAAACACACCCCAGAATTTTATTTATTTATTTATTTTTTTTTTTTTACACATTAACAACAAAGATATTAATCATTTAGTATGTTTAATACTAAATAAAGTATTTAATAGCAAAAAACAAACAAAATGATAAGGCAGTATACGGTTTATTAAGTGATTTATATGGAATATTTCTCTGTCAGCTGTTGGATGCATCATTGCAGTGATGTATGATGTAATTTTGTGAATAGCTTTAATTAATGAAATTCTACATCATAAATAAGGCTTTGTGACAGTTATAGAGTCTAAGTGGTGTAGCCCCGCCCCCGAGCTCCTGACCGCCGGGAGGCTTGTGTTTGTAGACGCGCTGTTTCCTTTTCTGTCCAAATTTCTCCTCGTTTTCGTGTAAACCGTGTCCTTATCCCTAGCTGAAGTGTAGCAAAAAAAGAAAACCCTAAATGCACAAAAAGCTGAAACAAACCGGAAGAGTAACTCGGCCGGCTGAAAGCACTGCACTGTCCGAGTTTCAGCAAGATGGCGAGGTGGAGAGATGTGAGGAAGATGCCGTGAGCAAGATCCTCGAGAAGATACAGAAACTTCACGAGCCGCTCGCCCAAATGTCCGGCAAAATGGACCTGCTGATCCGCAGAGTTGGCGGCGAGAAGCAGCGCGTGTCGGAGCTCGAGGAGCACGGCAGGAGCACGGAGGCGCGCGTCGCCGAGCTCGAGGACGCGCTGGAGAGGACACTGGACCGCCTGGAAGACCTGGAACACGGGCGGCTGTTTTCCAGGGATATTCGGATAGTCGGGCTGAAAGAAGGCACGGAAGGGCCGGACCCGGTGAAGTTTTTTGAGACTTGGGTGCCGGATGTAGTTGGCATGCGCGTCAGAAACGACCGGGTAGCGCTGGAGCGCGCGCGGCGCACGGGACCGCAAAAACGCGCGGACGGAGAGCCGAGAGCGGTTCTGGTGAGGTTCCACAACTACCGGGACAAGCGTGCGGTTCTGGAGGCTGCCAGAGACAGAGGCACGGTCCGAGTGGGCGGGAGAAAAGTCTCCTTCCGGGATTTCTCTTTCGCTGTGCAGAAGAAACGCGCCGTGACCACAGAGGCACGGAAGCAGCTGCGCGAGGCTATGATTAAACACTCCTTTCTCTACCCTGCTCAGATTAACGTCCTGAATCCACCCGGAGGGGGAGATGTTTATTTACACCCAGTTAAAGTGGAGGCTTCTCTCGACACACACGAGCAGGAACCCGGGACAGAGGAGTGAGTAGCTCAGGCTCTCTCACTCACTGGACATCCGGTCAGGTCACTGCTGTTCCAGGTGCTAGGGCACCTCAGGCACCGGGGTACTAAGTACATGCTATAGTTTCCCACTCAGTTACTTAGGGGTTCTTAAGTGATTTGTTTGGTTTCTCAGGAGGTTACTATATGGTTGCTGTGGTATTTGAGGCAGTTGCTGGGTGGTTGCTGTGGTACCCAGGAGTGGTACTAGGTAGTTGCTCAGATATCCCACACAGTCGCTAGGTGGTTCCTGTGGCATCTCGGGCACTTACTAAATTGTTGCGGTGTTATCTCTGGTAGTTATGAAGAGGTTACTAGGTGGTTGCTGTGGTACCTGTGGAAGTTATTAGATGGTTGCTATGTTTTTTTGTTTTTTGCTGTTTTATCTCCAATAGTTATTTGGTAGTTTTCCGGAGGTTTTTGTCTTCTGAGGTGGTTACCAGGTGGTTACTGTAGTATCTCAGGCAGTTGATATGTGGCTGCTTTTTATGATGTGCAATTATTATGGGGTTGCTATGGCATCTGAGGCAGTTACTAGGTGGTTGCTGTGGTGTCTGGGATAGTTAATGAGGGTTACTAGGTGGTTGCTATGGTATCTGAGGTATGAACTAGGTGGTTACTAGGTGGTTGCTATGGTATCTGAGGTATGAACTAGGTGGTTACTAGGTGGTTGCTATGGTATCTGAGGAAGTCACTAGGTGGTTACTAGGTGGTTGCTATGGTATCTGAGGTATGAACTAGGTGGTTACTAGGTGGTTGCTATGGTATCTGAGGTATGAACTAGGTGGTTACTAGGTGGTTGCTATGGTATCTGAGGAAGTTACTAGGTGGTTGCTATGGTATGTCTTAGCCTTTGTGAATAAGCCTTTATTACAGTTTGTGACCCTGATCTGAGCACTGCAGATCTCTTAGTAATCCACACACACACACACACACACACACACACACACACACACACACACAGTAAAATGCTGATGTTAGCAGCATGGTTCTGCACCTGAGTGTTTATCAGGGGGTGTGTAAGCTGTGACCACTGTAACACACCTCACACACACACTCACTCACACATCGTGTTCTAGTGAAAATTCTCTCACAGAACAGCAGAATTAAAAAACATGTTTGCAAAACAAATAAAACCTGAAGGGTGAGATGAAGGGTGAGGTGGAGGGTGAGGGGAAGGGTGAGGTGGAGGGTGAGGTGGAGGGTGAGGGGAAGGGTGAGGTGGAGGGTGAGGTGGAGGGTGAGGTGGAGGGTGAGGGGAAGGGTGAGGTGGAGGGTGAGGTGGAGGGTGAGGTGGAGGGTGAGGTGGAGGGTGAGGTGGAGGGTGAGGGGAAGGGTGAGGTGGAGGGTGAGGTGGGGGGTGAGGTGGAGGGTGAGGGGAAGGGTGAGGTGGAGGGTGAGGGGAAGGGTGAGGTGGAGGGTGAGGTGGAGGGTGAGGGGAAGGGTGAGGTGGAGGGTGAGGGGAAGGGTGAGGTGGAGGGTGAGGTGGAGGGTGAGGGGAAGGGTGAGGTGGAGGGTGAGGTGGAGGGTGAGTGGAGGGTGAGGTGAAGGGTGGGGTGAGGTGAAGGGTGAGGTGGAGGGTGAGGTGGAGGGTGAGGTGGAGGGTGAGGTGGAGGGTGAGGTGACTGAGAGGTGTGAGGTGTGATTTCTGTAGAGAAACCTCGGCTTTGTCTCCAGGGGAAAACGTGACCCTTTTAACAAACCTTGGGAACGGCTTCCAGAGGCCTTAGGGATTAACAGGTTTATAGGTGGATATCTTAGGGGGTTGTTAGGTGGTTGCTATGGTACCTCGGGCAGTTACTAAGAGGTTGCTAAGGGGGTTACTCTTCATTCATTACATTACAGGGGGAAAACACTGTCATGATTTATTTTATAAAAATAATCAATATTTTATATAAATGCTAATTCTTATTTGTGTATAAATATATATAAGCTTTATTTTAAAATGATTTCATTCTATTATTATATATGCTCAATGGCCACTTTATTAGGAACACCTGTACTGTTCTGGTGTGTATTACAGTGTGGTTGTTTAAGTGACATGAGTTTTCCTGGTCAGCCAGTTTAATCACGTTTAAAAACTTTGCTGGATTGTTAATAGACACTCACGTTTGGTATTGGATGAGTATCTCTGACTCTGCTTGCTGTTTTTCCGCAGTAAGACCGTGCAGAATAAAGTGGATACAATTTTGGTAAGAATCCCATCAGAATAACTCACCGCTGAGTGAATGATCTCACCGATTGTGTTCAAGTTTTCTTCTCTAACATCTTGCTCTTCTGTGCAACGTCTTTCCTCAGAGAGATGTACAGCAGTTTACAGACAACGACAAACTCTACCTTTATTTACAGCTCCCCTCAGGTCCGAGTGCAGGTGAGAAGAGGTATGTCACAGCTTCCTGTTCCTGCAATAGAAGTCTAATAATATATATATATACACACACACACACTATTTCCAAAAGTTTTGGGACACCCCTCCACATCATTGAGTTCAGGGGTTGGACTCGGAACTCTTAATGCTACAGCATTAAGAGCATCTTAATGCTACAGCATTAAGAGCATCTTAATGCTTCATACCAAGACATTTCGGACAATTTCATGCTCTTTGTGGGAACAGTTTGGGGATGACCCCTTCCTGTTCCAACATGACTGCACACCAGTGACCAAAGCAAGGTCCATAAAGACATGGATGAGTGAGTTTGTTGTGGAGGAACTTAACACTTTAAGGCTTTCCACAAGGTTTAGGAGTGTGTTTATGGGAATTTTTGACCGTTCCTCTAGAAGTGCATTTGTGAGGTCAGGCACTGATGTTGGACGAGAAGGTCTGGCTCACAGTCTCCACTCTAATTCATCCCAAAGGTGTTCTATGGGGTTGAGGTCAGGACTCTGTGCAGGCCAGTCAAGTTCCTCCACACCAAACTCACTCATCCATGTCTTTATGGACCTTGCTTTGGTCACTGGTGTGCAGTCATGTTGGAACAGGAAGGGGTCATCCCCAAACTGTTCCCACAAAGAGCATGAAATTGTCCAAAATGTCTTGGTATGAAGCTGAAGCATTAAGAGTTCCTTTCACTGGAACTAAGGAGCCGAGCCGAACACTTTTGGCAAGATAGTATACATATGTTGGATGCTAGGCTCTCAGGTGAGATCTCTCAGTAAGGGTCATTGTGTGTATTTGATAGCAGTGACTCAAATGCAGTAAACACGGCCGACCAGCTCCACACCTGCAACTGGATTCGGAGTCACCTGGAGGAACACACTGATACCTGCCTGCCTAAACAAGATGTTTACGAGACGTACCGGTGAGAAACCTGTTCCTATAAACAGACATCTTGAAATTAACACGACCAAAAAGCCACTCATCATCATACACAGAGACCACAGAGAAACGTAAACTCCTCTTTCCTGTGTCGGGAAAAAAACCTAAAGCTGCACTACTGTCAGATCTGCTGTATTGAAATGAATCAACACATTCTGACCAATCAGAATCTATCGAGAATATAATCATGATGCTTACAATCAGACTCCTTGTTACAGAAAAGCAGCACACACGGTGTAAACACTCTACACTGTACTGTGGAGAACATGCAGTGTCTAGAACCGGGCTTGGGAAACAGTGCTGTATATAACACAGTTGTGATGTCCACTCTACAGGAAACACTGTGAAAACCTGCAGCAGAGGCCACTGAGCGCTGCCAACTTCGGCAAGATCATCAGAGACATCTTCCCCAACATCAAGGCTCGCAGACTGGGCGGCAGAGGGCAGTCCAAATATCCTTTACATCACCCGACACTCTGACACACTGCTGTTCGTCCACTCCTCTGCAGCTCTATAAGCATCAGTATTATTTTAAATTGTTTTATCATTCTTCCTTGACCGTCTCGGCGTTACGTACTGCTACAGCGGGATCCGCAGGAAGACGGTGTTAAACATGCCATTGTTACCCAACCTGGACCTAAAGAACGATCCGGTATGAAGCTCTGCTCACACTCACGCTCTCACCTTAACTCACTACCCCGTGTCCAGGTCTCAGCTGTTTACGCATCACCTCTGTTCCCCTGCAGTCCGAGCTGACCGAGCTGGTGCAGACATACAAACAGGAAGTGACGGAAGCGGCGTGCGAGCTGATCTGTGACTGGGCTCAGAAGATCCTCAAGCGCTCGTTCGACACGGTGGTGGAGATCGCACGCTTCTTAGTGCAGGAGCACATCGTGAACCCGCGATGCAGCCAGGCCGAGCTGGTCACCTCCGCATCGCTCGCCGGTACGGACAGTCTCTCATCTCCGTTTCTCCTATTGTCTAACAATGACACTGGACATGACCGTCACTGTGTTCTGTTCCCAGGAGGTCCGGCCAAACCACACAAAGTGATTAAAAAGAACCCGACGACGTCCAGGGGGAGTGCAGCAGAGGAAGAAAGCACCGGTCAGGACACTAAGGTATTATCTCCAGTATATTCTTATTCTCAGAGACTGGGAGAGGAACCACTGCTGTGGTGTAAGTGACAACAGGAAGTAGATATTAAAGATAACTCTATAAACAGATTGTTATAGCAACGCCTTCAGTAATGCCGCTTTAACACACCACCCTGTCACCCTGTGTTCACTGAAATATCACCAGTTTTTTATTCATGGTGTGAAATTCTCATGGGATTTTTTTTACAGAAGGAAGAAAGCGAGCAGGTCGTGTCTGTGAAGCATCTTACCAACGACAAATCGGCTAAGGCTCCCGAGCTCTTGCGTTATGGAGACCGTGAGATGCAGGTGGAAGCTCTGGTCAAGAAACTTCCTCAGCTCCGCCCTCGTGGCTCGATTCCAGAAAAACCTCTGCTCTCCGTTCATGCCCCTGCGCCCGCCTTCACGCCGAATGACTCTAGCAGCGTCCAGGTGACTCTACCCATCACCGTGGCAACGCTCTCGCCCCAGCAACGTGGCTCCGCCCTCCCTCTCATGATCCTGCCTCCTTCAGTGACCGTTTCCACAGCGACACCGGTGACGACGGCGTCTAAACGGGCATCCGATTCGTCCGCTGTGGGCCCGGGCCCGCCCCTTAAACGCAAACGGGGTCGACCCAGGAAGCAGAGACCGGAGGAAACGGTGGCCGCTCAGAATGTTAGTCCGAATCAGAACCTGAACCCCAACCAGAATCTCAGTCTGAATCCAGTGGTGCTGAACAGAGGCGTGATCCAGAAGGCTCTGTCCTCTTCTTCCTCCTCCTCCTCGTCCTCGCAAGTGACCGAGACGGTGCTGCATTGTAAAGCCGAGGAACCTGATTCGCAGCCCGTCGTCCTCCTGCAGGAACCGGGCCGAGCCATGGTGATCCAGCGTGCCCCCATGTCACGGGAAAACCGTCCTGTTAGCCAGGTGCATCTCCCTCCTCCTACTGTACACGAGGACAGGGACCTAGTGGAGATCACACTCACTCCCATCGACTCCTTGGTCACTGCAGACGATTCGGTTTGCAGCGTGCCTGAGACCAGCCCGGGGGAGGGGGAGGTCCCGTAGCCGCCCACCCTGTGTGTGTGTGTGTGTGTGTGTGTGTGTGTGACTAACACGTCAGATTGTTCAGTTCAGATTGCAGTCTCTGTATCTTTGGGTGTGGTTTTTTTCGTCTGTTCCCTAAAAAACAATCTGTTGAGGTGGATGATGAACGCACAGCAGTAGGAGGAGCCAAAAACAAAATGCACAGAGTCCATGTTCTCTTCATCGTTCAGGTGCCAAAATTTACAGTTTAGCCGTAGCATTTACATTTTATACCCGTTGCTATGACGATATGGGAGCGACTAGACAGCCATGCTGTTCATGTGTGTTTTTCCCCCAAACTAAAGCACTGGTTTCAAACCAGACGTGAAAGAGCTACTTCACTGAGTGGGAGAGGACGTGTTCGTGAAATCACAGCTTCAGCTGTGGAGCAGATACCCAACACGTCTCCACTGACTGACCGCGCTTATGACCGAGGGACATTTGATTGGTGGCCGAATTGTAGCTTTAACGCACTTTTATTACACAGTGATCCGGAGTGGAGGAGGACGCTGGGCCAAGTGGCACCCTGACCATCACTCTGTGTGTGTTGACTGATCTGGGTGATGGACAGAGTGTGTGTTAAGGTCACGTAGGTGATGTCCAGTGCTATTACGGGTTTGTAAATTGAGGGCTTTTACAGCGTGTCTCTCTCTCTCTCTCTCTCTCACCTTCAGTCTCTTTCTCTCCCTCTCTCTTTCTAACTTCAAACTGCAGTGACAAAGATTTATAGAAAAAGCATACTCACTCACACACACACACACACAGTGGATGTAAAGTTTTAATTTGGTTCTTTTACAGGAGTGATGGATTTTATTGTTCAGTGTGTAAATAGTTTTCAGTGAGACTCGGTTGCAGTGAAGGTCAGCATGCGGTGCGTCTGCTCTCAACTCTCGGACAGCGCCCCCTAACCCCTCGTCCACTTCAGGTTAGGGAAACCTCTGAAGAAAACACCTGGCAGCTGTTCAGAACACATCCTGACCCGAAGTGACCGAGTTTTCACTTGCAGATACGCCACGAGAGCCGTCTTCATTTTCACCCCATAAAAAAAAACCCACAGGAGTCGACCTGCACGTGACTCTGAATGATGGACAGTTGTGAATTCTCTGATTATCAAGTGACCCCCCCCACTACTGGAAGCCCCGCCCCCTTTCCCTTCACATTAGTATGGTTTGTTCTGCTGTCCTCGTCCGGCCTCGGTGCGGGTGTTCGGGGCTCGCTGGACACTTCAGGAAGCCCTTTTCTTTGCCAGAAGAAGATTGCAGTGATGTAGTGCAAGGCAGCTAATGCTAACTGTTTAACTGTTCAACAAACTGGTGTAAGATTCTTATTAAATTATTCTAATCAGGCTCTGCAGCAGTGTGTGGACTGATTACACACAGTACCTTATCTCCTACATTATCCCTCAGTACTCTCACCTCTGAGGTTTAATCAAAGATTTAATAACACACTGATCAGAGGATAATAATAATAATCTCTGAGGTCTATCTGAAGCTGATGATAAATATAACAATAACACTGTTCAAAATCTCTCTTATTACACCACATTGCCAAAAGTATTGGAACACCCCTTCAGATCATTGAGTTCAGGTGTTGGGCTCCGCCCCTTAGTTCCAGTGAAAGGAACTCTTAATGCTTCAGCTTCATACCAAGACATTTCGGACAATTTCATGCTCTTTGTGGGAACAGTTTGGGGATGACCCCTTCCTGTTCCAACATGACTGCACACCAGTGACCAAAGCAAGGTCCATAAAGACATGGATGAGTGAGTTTGGTGTGGAGGAACTTGACTGGCCTGCACAGAGTCCTGACCTCAACCCCATAGAACACCTTTGGGATGAATTAGAGTGGAGACTGACCTTCTCGTCCAACATCAGTGCCTGACCTCACAAATGTGCTTCTAGAGGAACGGTCAGAAATTCCCATAAACACACTCCTAAACCTTGTGGAAAGCCTTCAAGTTCAAGCATCAAGTTCCTCCACACCAAACTCACTCATCCATGTCTTTATGGACCTTGCTTTGGTCACTGGTGTGCAGTCATGTTGGAACAGGAAGGGGTCATCCCCAAACTGTTCCCACAAAGAGCATGAAATTGTCCGAAATGTCTTGGTATGAAGCTGAAGCATTAAGAGTTCCTTTCACTGGAACTAAGGGGCGGAGCCCAACCCCTGAACTCAATGATCTGAAGGGGTGTTCCAATACTTTTGGCTACATGGTGTATGTAAAAGACTGAGGTTTTTAAATTTCTCAGTAAACCTTTTTATTTTATTTTTTTGAGAAATAAAATGGATCATGATTTACTGTTATAAAACTTGCTCCCTGTATTTAGCACTGTATAAAATCCGGTAAAAACCTCAGTCTTTTATGTACACTATATAGCCAAAAGTTTTGGGATACCCCTCCAGATCATTTAATTCATATAAAATCCAGTAGATTATGAACAACAGAGAAACAATTCATTTCTCGGCTTCTGCCTGGGTGAGATATTTCACTTTTGGTTGTTTTAATCCAAACTTTGTGCTTTCTTTCTGCAACATAATGTGTTGAATTCTAAATCTGTTTCATTATCTACACTATAAACTCCAATAACACTAAATAAAATTAAATAAAAAAAAAGGATATAAATCTTTACATGAAGTAAATAATGTGACGAAGACTGCCCTGACCTCTGGGTCATATGATAGTCATTAGATCTTTATTTATTTATCTATTTATTTAACCTGAGTGGATTATCGGGTTACTTTTTGACACAAATTTAGTTCAATTTTAAATTAAAAAAAAAAAAATCACAGAGTAATGAACTCTGAGTAATGAATATTCTTCCTCAGATGTGGATTTTTAAATGTTTAATAAGCCCAGGTGATTAAGACTGCAGCTAATTATTATTATTATTATTATAATAACCTTTTATAATAGTTTTCCCCCTAAGCCCCACCCATCAGGCTCTTTCTGTCTGTCTGTCTCTGTCCATTTCTCTCTCCTTCTGTCTCTCTCTCTCTCTCTCCCCCCTTCTGTCTGTCTCTCTTTCTCTTTCCTTCTCACTCTCTCTCTCCTGCCCCCATCCTCTCTTTCTGTCTGTCTCTCTCTATTTCTCTCTCCTTCTGTCTCTCTCTCTCTCTCTCCCCCTCACACACACCCCTTGGGGCATTTAGATCTTGCAGCTGGTTTTCAGGAGGAAACTGGAGAACCCAGAGGAAACCTACACACACACAGTGAGGTGGTGTGAAACTCCACCCTGACAGTAACCTGAGCTCAGGACCTGAGCCTGGAGCTGATGAACAGGAGCAGCAGAGTGCTTTAGAGTTTCCTGTGAAATAAAGAACCTTACAGTGAACACATGAATGAAATAAAGGAGACTGGAGTGACACTGACATGAAAAGAGTTTCAGACCATTGTTTCATTAAAAGCTTTAATAATCATAAAGTATCTGTATGTACACAGTGACGGACGCCGCTGACCCAACAGCGTTAGAATTCCATTTCCTGTCATATTATATTCTTAACATTTTAAATAGAAAGCAAATAAATGATTAAGACTCAGAATCACAATCAAGTGCCACAGAAAGCCCTTCATTAGCATCGACTGCATCGTTAGCTTTAAACTTACTGCATCATCATTCTGGGGGAAATTTACCTCACTGACACTTCACACCTTCACTCGCTCTCCAACTCTGAATACCTGCCATCTGAAATCCTCTAAACATTGAACTCTTAAAACAAATCATCAATCAATCTAAACCAATCTGAATCACTGTGGATGAATCAGAACTAAATCTGATTCGTGGTGGATGAATCTGAATGCAATCTGAACCTCTGTATGAACCAGAACCAAATCTGAATCACAGTGTCTGAATCAGAACCGAATCTGAATCACAGTGTCTGAATCAGAACCGAATCTGAATCTCTATATGAATCAGAACGGAATCTGACTCACTGTGGATGAATCTCAATCACTGTGTATAAATAAGAACCAAATCTGAATCAGTGTATGAATCTACATTGAATCTGAATCACTGTGGATGAATCAGAACCGAATCTGAATCTCAGTGTATAAATCTACACCAAATCTGAATCACTGTAGATGAATCTGAATCACAGTGTATGAATCTACACAGAATCTGAATCACTATGGATGAATCTGAATCACAGTGTATGAATCTACACCGAATCTGAATCACTATGGATGAATCTGAATCACAGTGTATGAATCTATACTGAATCTGAATCACTGTGTATGAATCAGAACCGAATCTGAATCATGGTGGATGAATCTGAACCAAATCTGAGAGTAACTGAAATGATTCCACAATGAACTGAATCCAAATCAGGAAGTATTTTCCTTTAAACAGAAGTCTGAATTATTGTATGTGCAACTGAACCAAATCAACTGAACTGAATGTTATGAACTGAACTGAATCACTTTGCGTGTAACAGGTTCCGAATCTGAATCATATTATGGCTAACTGAACCAAATCTAATTCATAAGTGAAACTGAACTGAATCAGAATCATATGTGAAACTGATTTGAATCAGAATTCTGTGCATTTTGCCTCGCTGAATCTCTCTTCCCCAGAACATGACACAGTGGAGTTATGGCCGTCTTCAGGAGACTGTTAGTGTAAAAGAATTAGGTTTTTGTCACTGCGGTCATTTAAGGAGACACTCGGAACTCATGGACAGTTTGTTTTGGCTACTGGACCTTTAATGGCGGGGAGACAGACTTCCAGAACATGTTAGCTACATTAGCATGGTAGCTCCAGTGCAAAGCTTAAGAGAGACACACACACACACCTTGGCTGACCCTCTACACTACATTTTCATCAAAATATCGGCTGGAGATAAAACGACGTGGACGTTTTCAGACTCGTTCGTGGCATTGGCGTCTTCTGGTGCAGTTGCATATAAACGTTAGTGTGTACGTGTGTGTGTGTGTGTGTGTGTGTGTGAGAATGTATGTGTTTTCCTGACTTATAGGATGGAACAGTCCGAGTTGTCCTTCTTCTCACCCTGCCGTCTCCGCCCCCCTTGATGAGACGCCTGTCCTCCTCTCGTCTGTACAAAACACAATCAGGTTTATTGATCCTCAGTGAAGTTCAATGAGGTTCTGTCCCAAACCACATACACTCACTACACAGTGTGTAATGTAGTGGTCTTATGGAAAATGAGGAACATTCTGGAAGCCTGTTGGAAATTTACCACTTACATGTAGGATCAGTTTCTGGACCCACTAGGTGGGGGTGTGTGTGTGTGTGTGTGTGTGTGTGTGAGTGACTCTGTGAGAGTGTGTGTGTGTGAGAGTCTGTGAGAGTGAGTGTGTGTGTGTGTAGACGCTGTTTCTTTATGTAAATCTTTTCTGAACCAAATTGATAAATGAATCAGTGAATTGAATAACTCTTCACCAAAATTGAAAATCAGTTGAATTGTTCTTAATTTCAGAAATTGACTCTGAATCAAACCGTAAACAGATGAATCATTTAACTGTAACAAATCCGAATCGTTCTTAATCGACAAAAATTCCTTCTCCATCCAACTGAATCATTATTAAATAAACATAACTTAAAGTGGATCATCAGTGAACTGATTTACTGTTAAGGGAAATAAAATAAAAACCGATCTTAATTGACAAATTTTTTTTTTATTTTGAATCAAATTGAAAAGCACAAATCAGTGAATCTACATGAACTGAATCGCTCCGAATTGATTAAAAAAAGGGTCTTTAAATCAAATTAAAATCCAATGAATCACAGAACTGAATCAAAGTGACATGAAGTGAATCATTCACTGAATCATCCTGCGTCATGTAGTCATCAGTGTAGGTATTATTGTGTGGTTATTAACGGACAGAAGCTCACCTGTTCCCCGGAGGAGGTGCGTGGAGGTTGTTGAGGTTGTTGATATTCTTCCTGCTGTAACCGTGTCGCTAACTCCAGATCGCTTAAAGGTCCAGGAGCTTCACCCTGACTCTGCTGCAGGGACATGGCCACGAGGTAATCCTAACACACACACAGGCTTAGTTAAATGATTGTGACCTGGGAATCAGACGTTCGGTAACTTCATAAGGAACCTTGGAGGAACTGAAGCCCTGGTGGTCACCTGATCAATCTGCATCTGCTGCTGCTGCACCGTCGGTCTGCTCGCACTCTTCTGGGACGGATGGCACAGTCGGAATTCTGAGTCACAGAAATTTCCGTCTCCTTCCACGTTATGGAGACTCTCCCACACCAAGGTGTCCTCCTGCAGGAAGCCCTGATCCGTCACCAGCAGGTACAGGTGACCCTGAGACCACACACACACACACACACACACACTTAGAAATCTCTCTAATCTAATCTCTAAGGTTCATTAAAACACCAAATATTTTCTTTTTTACACAACATTCTTTAAATAATTTCTAATTCTATTTATTTCTATTTGTCTGTATTTTTTGAGGGATTTTTTATTTCATTAATTTTTTAGTTTATGTTTTATTTTTCAGAGCGTTTTGGGGATTAGTGGCTGACCTTGTGCTTGATCATGGTGCTGAAGTGGTTGTTCCTGAAGAACACACACAGCTCTCCCTCCTTGGCGGTGGTGTTGAGCTCACACAGGCCGTGATAGGTCAGCTGGGTGGCCGTCGACTCCAAAAACTGCTCCGCTATCAGACCTGCGACATCACACATCAGGTCCTCAGGACATCATGCCTAATATTGTGCTTTGCTGCCCAAAACAGCCCTGACCCGTCCTGCACTGTGTATTCTGACCCCTTTCTATCAGAACCAGCATTAACTTCTTCAGCAGTTTGATCAACAGTAGCTCGTCTGTTGGATCGGATCACACGGGCCAGCCTTCTCTCCCCACGGGCATCAATGAGTCTTGACCGCCCATGACCCTGTCTCCAGTTTACCACTGTTCCTTCCTTGGACCTCTTTTGATAGATACTGACCACTGCAGACCGGGAACACCCCACAAGAGCTGCAGTTTTGGAGATGCTCTGATCCAGTGGTCTAGCCATCACAATTTGGCCCTTCATCAAACTCGCTCAAATCCTTACACTTGTCCATTTTTCCTGCTTCTAACATCAACTTTTAGGACAAAATGTTGACTTGCTGCCTAATATATCCCACCCACTAACAGGTGCCATGATGAGGAGATCAGTATTATTCACTTCACCGGTCAGTGGTCATAATGTTATGGCTGATTGGTGTACATAACTGAATCGTTTTTATTCAGTGAATCACTGAATCAAATCAGAAACCTGATCCCTGTCTGACTATCATCTCTTCTCAACATAATGACACTATATTTATTACCCATAATGCACTGTAAATCCCCACTAAGAGCCAGAGCGTACAGTAACATGTCAGACTTCAGTCCCTCACCTCAGAGCGGTTGATATTAACGTCTACATCATTAAGCGTGAACTCTTTTCTCTTCCTGAACCCCTCTGTGATCTGTGTGGGCTCTGTAATCTCACATCCTGAAGAAAGACATGACGGAGCGTTCCTGTAGAGGAACCCGTTCTTCAGGTTTTCTATTCATGCTCGTTTTCTCAGAAAAGACTAACAGGAGCTTTCGTTTGCTGTACAGAAGACTGAATCTGATATCAGACATTAAGATCAGACTTTTCCTCCCCTTCACACCTTCGCTCACTCGGCTGCTGTCTGTGGAGTGTTTGTAGATGATGATCTTCTCCACCAGCTGGTTGTAGCTCAGTTTCCCCACTGCAGACGCCATCTCGGGGCTCTGGAAAGAACAACACCGGGATCATTAACGTCCAGCGGTTTAATAAATCACCTCACACTGACCACCTGACAGAAAGGATGTAGATTTAGGTACAAGTACATGGTGGAGTGTCGTGTCTGACCTGTGGATCCACCAGCCAGCCGTGATACAGAGGAACGTTGAGTAAATCAAAGACGATGCACTCGGGCGTGTACTCGAAATCCGCCACGCCTGTGAAGCGCACATTCACGTCCAGACCCGTGGATAACTTCGGCAGCACGGCCATGGCATCACTCATGTTCTGAACACAGAGCAGGAAAAAGATGATGGCTTTTCAATATAATCATCATCATCATCATCATCATCACAGAACAAGTTTCAGCTGATTCTCAAAGTCTCGTTATTATATATAAGAATTTTAATATTTTACTCACCTGCTGAAAATTGAGCTCGATGTCCTCTGCATTCTCTCTTGGCTTAATGGACAACACACACTCACCTACAACACACACACACACACACACACACACACAGACAGGGCTGAGGTTAGAGATCAGAGCTGTGTATTATGACCTTGTTCCCCACAGAGAAAGGATGAACTACACACATTTAGAAAGAGAAGAGTTTGAACTCCTGGAGTGGTCACTAAGCAACAGCTCCTCAACAGGGATGTCTTGTCACTGCCCTGCTCCACTGACAGACTGAGGAGGTCGTTCCTCCCCCATGCCATGCGACTCTTTAATTCCACACGGGGTGGGAGGAGTCAGTGCTGACACTACTCTCTCTCTCTGTCCTGGACTGTACAATAAAACACTCACTACACTCCGGTTTACACAGAACTCTCAATATACTGAGATTTGCACAGGACTCAAACACACAGTTTGTGCACATCGACTAGGTCTGTTACCTTAAACACTTGTTCTGCACATCACTTATCTTGTTTTTCATCTCATTGTCCATATTTATTCCTTAATCTCTGTATTTATTTATTTTTTTCTATATTTTGTTATATTCTGCTATATTTGGTAATATTTTATATTTTGTTATTTGATATATTTTTTGTTATATTTTTGTACCCTAATTTGGGTATTTTAGTATTTTTGTTATATTCCTTCCTATTTTATCTATTACCAGTGTTTGTGGATACTGCTGGAAACTGTGAATTTCCCTTTGGGATGTGAATAAAGTATCTATCACACACTCCACGTGAACTGATTAAAGGAATGATCTCTAACACAGTGAAGTTGTTCTGAAGTGAGGAGATGTTTGTGTAAGAGGTTTAAATGAGAAGTGAGTGAAACAGGATACCGAGGTGCGCCATGAGCTCCTCGATGGTGATGACCTCAGTCTGGGGGGGTAACTTCGCCTGCCAACACAAACCACACACACACACACCATTTAGAGAATGAACAGACACACACACACACTAAACACTGATCATCTGTTAGACTGCCCCCATGCCTGCTGTCCAGTTAAACACCTTCTAATTAAATACCACACGACTGGATCAGAGTCTCTTATATTTTCTGTTCAAACTGACCTGCTTTGTGGGTGTGGCTTATCAGGGAAATGGGCAGGGCTAATTTCAGAAATAAAGATGATTATTTTTTTTTTACTCTTAAATTAAACTACTGATATGTGAATATTATCTCTCTCTCTCTCTCTCTCTCTCTCTCTCACGCACTCTCACCTTCCACCTGAGGAAGAGGATGTTCATGATGGCCAGCAGGGGGCAGGGGCCATTTTCGCTCTGTGTAATGATGGGAGTCTTTTCCCCTTTCCACGTGATCCACTTGACGTAGTAGTGCTCCTGTACAGAGGGTGGGGCAGATGAGGGCACTGAAGGCGGTACAGGGGCAGCCTGCCCCGCCTCTACACTCATCACATTGTTGCTCCATGACGCTGCTCCATCCGCCTCCGCCTCCGCCTCCTCTCCATCCAGCACTGACCTCACAGACATCTGCGGATCATCTGTGGACGTGGACACGCCTCCGTTCTGCGTGGACAGAGAAGGCGTTTCGTCCACAGACGAGGTGTTCTCGGAGTCCTCCCTCTCCGAGAGGCTCCTGCTGCTGACGGCACTGACGTCCTCGCTGTCTGAGCAGGTGTGGGACGGCGGCGTCTCGGTGGACATCTTTTCACGGTCGTTTATTCGGCCGCTGGCTTTGTCGCCGTCATCGATCGTCTGTTCCTCTTGGCGCATGTCTCCGTCGGGGTCTGACGCGGGCTCCGCCATGTCTACTCTGCTAACAGGGCAGTAACAAAGGACGAGGCAGTGGGAGAAAGTCGCTGAGAGATATGTGTGGCAGTGTGGACTGTCCTGAGTGAGGCTCCACCCACTAAACTAAACCTAACTGAAGTAATCAGCGTCACCTCCACATCTCTTCGTCCCGCGTCCAGTCACACTGCGAGATCGGACACACGATGGACCGAATCATCCACACATCCAGCTGCTGAACCTCAGCTCACATGGCTTTATATCAACACTGAGAGAAGGGCTGGACCACGTTATTCGGTCATCTGCGACTCTGAAACACAAGAACAATCACTCACTCACTGCATCCTGACCCACATCCTGACCACCGCACCGGACATTATTCAGGGTCAGAAACTTCACTCATGGTGACTTCAAACAGAGAGAGATCATCTTCATGACGTTCCTCCGATACACGTCTCACAATATCTAAGTTTTTATCCGCGATCCATTTAACCATCGCTAACAGTGTTGAAGATTCTGACCAGAAAAGTGTTACCTGATGCTCTATGGGGATGTGGGCGGAGTCTCTGAGGCTGAGGCTAATAAACAATGTAATATATCAAAAAATACAATCACGTGACTATAAACTGTCACCAGTTCCTGTCACACGGTTTAAAGAATAAATGATGATGAGGAGTCTTTATGTTCTTCACTCCAGGTTCTCTCAGTGGAAATAAAACTGCAGAAATGACAGAAGATTAAATATCTAGTGAACGCTGGTGTTCTCAGCTAGCGGCTGTGTTCCAAATGAGAGAAGAAACTCCACCCAAAACTGGAATTAGCACTCATGCTAAATTTGTTTGAAAGGTGATAGAGTCATGTGACTTCCATCCTGAAAACTGTGACACCTGATAATGTGGAGAGCAGGACAAGAGTGGACAGCATGGACTCTACAGGGAGTAGGGTGTAGGGAGCAGGAAGCAGGATGTAGGGTTTAGGGAGCAGGGTGTAGGGATTAAGGAGCAGGGTGTAGGGTTTAGGGAGCAGGGTGTAGGGAGTAGGGTGTAGGGAGCAGGGAGCAGGGAGCAGAGAGCAGGGTGTAGGGATTAGGGAGCAGGCTGTAGGGAGCAGGGTGTAGGGTTTAGGGAGCAGGGTGTAGGGATTAGGGAGCAGGGTGTAGGGAGCAGGGTGTAGGGAGCAGGGTGTAGGGATTAGGGAGCAGGCTGTAGGGAGCAGGGTGTAGGGATTAGGGAGCAGGGTGTAGGGAGCAGGGTGTAGGGAGCAGGGTGTAGGGATTAGGGAGCAGGGTTTAGGGAGCAGGGTTTAGGGATTAGGGAGCAGGGTATAGGGATTAGGGAGCAGGGTGCAGGGAGCAGGGAGCAGGGAGCAGGGTGTAGGGCTTAGGGAGCAGGGTGTAGGGATTAGGGCTTAGGGAGCAGGGTGTAGGGATTAGGAAGCAGAATGTAGGGTTTAGGAAGCAGGGTGTAGGGTTTAGGGAGCAGGGTGTAGGGATTATGGTTTAGGGAGCAGGGTGTAGGGATTATGGTTTAGGGAGCAGGGTGTAGGGATTATGGTTTAGGGAGCAGGGTGTAGGGTTTAGGGAGCAGGGTGTAGGGATTAGGGAGCAGGGTGTAGGGATTAGGGTGTAGGAATTAGGATTTAGGGAGCAGGGTGTAGGAATTAGGGATTAGGGAGCAGGGTGTAGGGAGTAGGGATTAGGGAGCAGGGTGTAGGGAGTAGGGTTTAGGGAGCAGGGTGTAGGAATTAGGGATTAGGGAGCAGGGTGTAGGGAGTAGGGTTTAGGGAGCAGGGTGTAGGAATTAGGGATTAGGGAGCAGGGTGTAGGAATTATGGTTTAGGGAGCAGGGTGTAGGAATTATGGTTTAGGGAGTAGGGTGTAGGGATTATGGTTTAGGGAGCAGGGTGTAGGGATTAGGGTTTAGGGAGCAGGGTGTAGGGATTAGGGAGCAGGGTGTAGGGATTAGGGAGCAGGGTGTAGGAATTAGGGTTTAGGGAGCAGGGTGTAGGAATTAGGGTTTAGGGAGCAGGGTGTAGGAATTAGGGATTAGGGAGCAGGGTGTAGGAATTAGGGTTTAGGGAGCAGGGTGTAGGAATTAGGGTTTAGGGAGCAGGATGTAGGAATTAGGGATTAGGGAGCAGGGTGTAGGAATTAGGGATTAGGGAGCAGGGTGTAGGGATTAGGGTTTAGGGAGCAGGGTGTAATGATTATGGTTTAGGGAGCAGGGTGTAGGGATTAGGGAGCAGGGTGTAGGAATTAGGGTTTAGGGAGCAGGGTGTAGGGAGTAGGGAGCAGGGTGTAGGAATTAGGGTTTAGGGAGCAGGGTGTAGGAATTAGGGTTTAGGGAGCAGGGTGTAGGAATTAGGGTTTAGGGAGCAGGGTGTAGGAATTAGGGAGCAGGGTGTAGGGATTAGGGAGTAGGGTGTAGGGATTATGGTTTAGGGAGCAGGGTGTAGGGATTAGGGTTTAGGGAGCAGGGTGTAATGATTATGGTTTAGGGAGCAGGGTGTAGGGATTAGGGATTAGGGAGCAGGGTGTAGGGATTAGGGTTTAGGGAGCAGAGTGTAATGATTATGGTTTAGGGAGCAGGGTGTAGGGATTAGGGAGCAGGGTGTAGGAATTAGGGTTTAGGGAGCAGGGTGTAGGGAGTAGGGTTTAGGGAGCAGGGTGTAGGGAGTAGGGAGCAGGGTGTAGGAATTAGGGTTTAGGGAGCAGGGTGTAGGAATTAGGGTTTAGGGAGCAGGGTGTAGGAATTAGGGATTAGGGAGCAGGGTGTAGGGATTAGGGAGTAGGGTGTAGGAATTATGGTTTAGGGAGCAGGGTGTAGGGATTAGGGTTTAGGGAGCAGGGTGTAATGATTATGGTTTAGGGAGCAGGGTGTAGGGATTAGGGTTTAGGGAGCAGGGTGTAGGGATTAGGGTTTAGGGAGCAGGGTGTAGGGATTAGGGTTTAGGGAGCAGGGTGTAGGGATTAGGGTTTAGGGAGCAGGGTGTAGGGTTTAGGGAGCAGGGTGTAGGGTTTAGGGAGCAGTGCACATTTGAGACACAGGCCTGGGATTAGAGGTGTATAATGTAGATCTACTTTAACTTGTTATTGTTTATGTAAAAACTCCGCCCAGTGAGTTAGATCATGTTCAGTACTACAGACTTCTACACTCCACACACTCCATGTTGTTGATGAATAATTGAATAATTAAACGGTTAAACCCGAACAGAATGCTGTGTGTTAGCAGGAAGAGTTCCCTTCAGTTAGCTCCAGAATTAGCTCCCAGGCTAAACTCCACTGTAGTAGTAATCCCTTTAAAAACTCACCGTTTACACCTGCAGGTCTTTAATCCGTGTGAAAATCTTTTCTCTGTGCTTTTCAATGTGATTTAAATAAATATAGTAATAATAATTTATTATTATTATTTAAATAAAAGCTCCTCAGCTGTTCCAACCCCGCCTCAGGCGAAACGCTGCCGTCGCCGTCATCACCCGCTCTCGTGCACTTCCGGTTTGTTTGTTTTTTGCCTCTCTCACTTCCTGTAAAACTGTTTATAAACAGTGACGTCGTGGGGAAAAGCGCGTGCGCACACTCTCTACGCTGACCGAAACCACTCCATATTCCATTCTTTGTGCAGTTTTTATTTATTTTATTAAATAATCTCTGTACTGTAGAATAATCAAGTCTACTCATTATTGCGCTTTACAGATCGTAAGGAACTGGGAAACTACGCACAAGAAAATGAAACAAACCAGAACAGCAGATGGCGCTAAGTGTCCTCTTGACGCGAACGCCTTGCTCGTCGCAGAAATAATACGTCACATCAACAGAGGGAAATTTAAAACGACAAAACAAAAAAAGTTCATCGATCTGCAAGTGTCCAAGCAGCATCGTGTTTAACACAGCACTTAGCATTTTAATCACCTCATACAAAGCGTCGTATCTGGCAAAATTCGTCTAAAATCTAAGCAGATAGCTACGATTATGACTGCTCGGTTGTTTCCTTCCCCACCTGTTTTCCGACAAACCCCACCCTCCGTGCGATGTGATTGGCCAGTTTGTATGGTCTTCTGAGTCACGATTGGCTAGCAGTGATGTCGCTCAGAATAACGCGACTGAGAAGAAACAACTGAATCGGCGTAATACAGGTGGGGGTTTAGGGGGGAAACAAGGCTAGCTGCTATCCTAGCCTCATTGGAACATAAAATACATTATTCGAAGAATCGAATCGACTCGCGCTGGAAGGACACGAATAATAAGGCGTAGGAAACATGAACAAAAACAGGCATAATTTAGCATCGTTGTTGCACGCGGCGGTAAACGAGACGGATGTCAGGTAAGCTGTGCAGCATCGTGTTGAACAGGCCAGCTCCTGAAATAAACCCCGCTCTGCACACCCGATTACTTTTTCCTGCTCTGGCACGCCTCATTAAACTCAACAATACAGTGCAAAGTGTGTTAGAACAGGATATACACACATATGTGCATAACAGGGAAATAAAATACAATCAACGTGCCATTCTCTAACGAGTCGAATATTGAGTCGGTTCTTTATTTGACTCGGCTCGCACACACGAGCAGTTTTTTCTTTCATTTTTAGACGTAAACTGCGTTAAACAGGTAGGTTAAAGCTTAGTAAGAAGCAGAAAGAGGCTAACACAGGGTATCACAGTGTGTGTGTGTTTTGAGAAAATGGTGAGTGAGTTGATCGGGAGCCGAAAGAGTCGGTTCGTTTTGTTAAACGGAGGCAAATGATCCGACTCACTGAAAGAGCCTGACTTCCGATCTTGAGTACATGTCTGTGCTTGTTTAAGGGGGATGATGGAGTCATCTTCATCCTTTCCTATCCTTCTCTTTTCCTTTCCTCTTCTCCTTTCTGTTTTCCATACTTTCTTTAGTTTTAGTAAATAATTTATTTTATCTAATCCTTTTATTTTATTTTAACTTAATCTTCTCTTGTTCTTCCTTCTCTTCTTTCTTCCCCTCACTTTTCTTCTATTGTGTTTATAAATGCTCAATTATTCTATTACAAGTCCTCAGAAGTGAAGTGGGTGAAAACTCTGGATTATTGTGTAAAACCCAGCATTCAGTAGATGGTCAGTGAGTTGATTATGTAGAGGGATCTGGAGGAGTGACCGTGTAAACCCCTCACATGTTCCTCTGTGACTCTTAATTTGTTTTCCTGCTTGTCTCATGTGAACAGGACGGTGGAGAGTTTGCTTCAGAGAGGTGCAGAACCCAACCTGGTACTTGATGAAGGCGTGGCTGCAGTGCATCTGGCGGCAGGGAAGGAATCGGAAAAAGGACTCAGATGCCTCAAAGTTCTCCTGCAGCACGGCGCTGATCCGAACCTCAGGTCAGGGATAAAGGATTAATTCCTGAATTTTACAGACTGTCCCCTTTTTCATTCATCTCCCTCTCCTTCGTTCTTTCATTTCTTGTCTTTCTGTAATTCTTTTCTTTTAATTCCTTCCTTCATGCTGAAGTTCATTCTATCAGAATTTCTCTTTTATTTTGATTGGAAATCATTGGATTTAAAGGACTGCTGATGATTTGGATTTCCTCTGTGCTGTGTGTTCAGGTCTGGTGAGGCTCTGACTCCATTACACATCGCAGCGTTATGGGGCTGCTATCAGAACCTCAAACTCCTGCTGAAGAACGGAGGAGACCCGAGTCTGAGGGACCAGGTGAGACATCACACACATATATTTCATGCATGAATGAAATAGGATTTTTTTAATTTCCTTTTTAATCCCTTTTGTATGATGTGTAAGAACCCTTTTGTTCTCATAATCCTTTCCATATGTTTGGGAATAAAATGCATCCAGGATATAATTTTTTAATGAATGTAAATTGTAATGTTTAATTTAATCAGTGAAAGAGTAAAAGCTTTTCAGGAGGATTATTCTGTGTATTATAAACTTCTGACGTGTGTGTGTGTGTGTGTTCAGGGTGGGAATAAGGCAGTGGATCTGGCAGAACAGGAGGAAAACAGTAAATGTGCCAGCATTCTTCAGGAATACGAGTCTCACACACCACAACCGGAATATGAGGATTTACCCAAGTTCAACTACTGTAAGAGTTTTTCTTTAGAATTCAACCTGTCTGTCCCACTCTCACACACACACACACACACACACACACACACACACACATAGCTTTTCATAGCTTTTCTCTCGGTTGTGCTGCTTCCAGTAGTGTATATTTATGATAAGAGTATTTATCCAATCATATTTCAGCCAGTGGATGACATCATCTGTTGCCAAAGTGAAAGAAATCTGCCTTAAGGCCTTCAGAATCAATAGTGCAGGCGCCTGGAGCTTAAAATAAGTGGCAATGAAACTGTTCCATTAACCAATCAGATTTCGAGTTGGTGTCACTGTCAGCAATTTCCCGTCCTCCGATTGGATAATAGGAGTAGTCAGAGGGAGGAACCGCACAAACTAAATAAAATATATATATTTTGAAACTGACAGAGGAGAAGAAATAGATTTGGTCGTGGACGTCCTTACAAATACATTTTCAAGGCGGACTTTTCAATAAAATCCTTTTGATTCTTCAAAATAGTTGGTAAGATTTTTCAAGAACCATTTATGCTTTTGGGTTTTCTTTTTTTTCTGGGTTTTCAGTTTGCCTTCATTCCAGATCCCAGGGGTGGACAGTGGTTTTTTTGCTGCAGTGAAAGGAAACTTGTGAGACTGAATTGTGTTCATTTGTTTTTTTGCTATATGTAATTTAATGTTATTCATGTTCGCTATAAGATCCTGTGACACAGCGCACTGTTATACAGTGTTTCTATATTCACTGTGTCTCGTTTCGGATGCTGCGTCCTCCGGAGATTACAGTTTGCTGCATACGGCATCAAGAATGTGTTTATAGGGAACAGTAACTGCAGTAAAATGAACTATTCCTTGTGAGGTATGAAATACTGTAGAATAATTCTTTCATTCGGATTAATTCTTTTTTACTTTGTTATTTAATGGTTGATTAGTATCTATTGCCGTGGTGTCATAATGCTATAGAGGTGGATTAATTCAGGAAGGACACCAGTGTGACACCATATATATACACTGAACAAAATTATAAACGCAACACTTTTATAAAAATTATAAACGCAACACAGAAAAGGCCTATTTCTCTCAAATATTGTTCACAAATCTGTCTAAATCTGTGTTAGTGAGCACTTCTCCTTTGTCGAGATAATTCATCCACCTCACAGGTGTGGCATATCAAGATGCTGATTAGACAGCATGATTATTGCACAGGTGTGCCTTAGGCTGACCACAATAAAAGGTCACTCTAAAATGTGCAGTTTTACTGTATTGCTTTTACATCTCCTTCGCATAGAGTTGTTGATTGTGGCCTGTGGAATGTTGGTCCATGTTGGATATTGGCAGGAACTGGAACACGCTGTCGTATACGCCGATCCAGAGCATCCCAAACATGCTCAATGGGTAACATGTCCGGTGAGTACACTGGCCATGCAAGAACTGGGATGTTTTCAGCTTCCAGGAATTGTGTACAGATCCTTGCAACATGGGGCCGTGCATTATCATGCTGCAACATGAGGTGATGGTCGTGGATGAATGGCACAACAATGGGCCTCAGGATCTCGTCACGGTATCTCTGTGCATTCAAAATGCCATCAATAAAATGCACCTGTGTTCGTTGTCCATAACATACGCCTGCCCATACCATAACCCCACCTCCACCATGGGCCACTCCATCCACAATGTTGACATCAGCAAACCGCTCACCCGCACGACACCATACACGCTGTCTGCCATCTGCCCTGTACAGTGAAAACCAGGATTCATCCGTGAAGAGAACACCTCTCCAAAGTGCCAGACGCCATTGAATGTGAGCATTTGCCCACTCTAGTTGGTTATGACGACGAACTGCAGTCAGGTCGAGACCCTGATGAGGACGACGAGCATGAAGATGAGCTTCCCTGAGACGGTTTCTTGCAGCAGCTGTCCGGGTGGCTGGTCTCAGACGATCTTGGAGGTGAAGATGCTGGATGTGGAGGTCCTGGGCTGGTGTGGTTACACGTGGTCTGCGGTTGTGAGGCCGGTTGGATGTTCTTCCAAATTCTCTGAAACACCTTTGGAGACGGCTTATGGTAGAGAAATGAACATTCAATTCATGGGCAGCAGCGCTGGTGGACATTCCTGCAGTCATCATGCCAATTGCACGCTCCCTCAAAACTTGCGACATCTGTGGCATTGTGCTGTGTGATAAAACTGCACATTTTAGAGTGACCTTTTATTGCGGTCAGCCTAAGGCACACCTGTGCAATAATCATGCTGTCTAATCAGCATCTTGATATGCCACACCTGTGAGGTGGATGGATTACCTCGGCAAAGGAGAAGTGCTCACTAACACAGATTTAGACAGATTTGTGAACAATATTTGAGAGAAATAGGCCATTTGTGTACATAGAAAAAGTCAGCTCATGAAAAATGGGGGCAAAAACAAAAGTGTTGCGTTTATAATTTTGTTCAGTGTATATATATATATATATATATATATATATATATATATATATATATATATATATATATATATATATATATATATATATATCTGAGACACACACACACACACCCATCTGTCCCACTCAGAGACACACACACACACACACCCATCTGTCCCACTCAGAGACACACACACACACACACCCATCTGTCCCACTCAGAGACACACACACACACACCCATCTGTCCCACTCAGAGACACACACACACACCCATCTGTCCCACTCAGAGACACACACACACACCCATCTGTCCCACTCAGAGACACACACACACACACACCCATCTGTCCCACTCAGAGACACACACACACACACACACCCATCTGTCCCACTCAGAGACACACACACACCCATCTGTCCCACTCAGAGACACACACACACACCCATCTGTCCCACTCAGAGACACACACACACACACCCATCTGTCCCACTCAGAGACACACACACACACACACAGCTGTCTGTCACACTCAGAGACACACACTCTTTCACGAAACAATCTCTCTAAACTCTTTCTGTCTTCTCCAGCCCTCTACTCAGGTCACCCGATGAGAGACTGCAGCATGAACCTGTCACTGATGAGTGATTTTGGAGATGAGCCACTCAGCAGCACCCGATATTCCTCCTTTTACAGGAAATCTGAGAGCAACAGACAGTGGAGGGACAGGGACCCTCACGAGTCCAGGCTCTCTGATGTCTCTGGTCTTAACCCATGTGATAGCGACATGTTTAACAGAGCAGAAGTGGTTGGTTCTCTTCCTCCGGTTCTCTCCAGTACCCGCCTGTCAGGGATGGACTTTAAAAAGAGTCCGGACGTGGCCCAGCCAGATCGGTTTTTCACCCCGAGTCGGAAAAGTGTCACGTTCAGAGAGTACGATGAGTATTTTCCGGATGTGAAACACAACGATGAGGACACCAGTGACTCCGGGGACTCGACGGTGGATTTCTCTCTGTATCCCGACTTCTTGCACTCGGACCGCATGACTCCGGTGCTGCAGAACCAGGGGATCGACGTGACGTCTCCAGATGACGTATTCGTATTCTGCAGAGAAGGAAACACCACAGAGGATTTTGATAAGACTGTAGTAGGAGGGACAGCTATAGGGGAGGAGGAGGAGGATAACAAAGACGATGTGTTTGTCGATAAAGTAGATGAGCAGAAGTACGTCACTCACACTGCTGTCAGCAGTAACAGTGGGTCGAGTCAATACAGCAGCTGCGACAGCGAACAGTACAAAACCACCGTGGAAGCGCTGTTGCCTTCTGAAAACGTCTCGCCATCAGAAAAAGACAGATGGGCAAACGGAAGTACAGGCTCAGACAGTGGGATGAAGGAAGAACTTCATTTACAGCCACAGGCATGTAACAATAAGATTACGGAGCTTTCCTTGACTCAGAGTCCGTACGTTACAGGCAGGACACGGTCGAGAGTCAGTCGCTACTCTCAGAGACACAGCGCCTCGTCTTTTTCCACCTCATCTCTTTTCGAGCAGACGCTGCCCACACCCACGCGAGTGCGCCGAGATGTTACTCCATCAGACAGACCTCACCAGAGACATCCCTATGAGGAAGACAGAGCAGAACATCTCGATTCCCGAATGGCGAATCTGAGCGTTTCTTCCCAACTGCCTGCAAGCCAAGCAGATACCCTGATCATCTCCGGAAGCATGGCAGATACTATCATCATTCCAAGAGGTGCCACGGATGACAGTTTAGAACGTGAAACATCATCATCATCATCATGCCAGCAAGAGGAGGATGTGTTCACAGAAGACAAGGAGTTTTTAACTTCAGACCTTTCGAGTTCAAGCACAGAAATACACAAAAACACCAAATCTCAAGATTCCTCCTCCAGCTCAGAGTCGAGTTCCAGATTCAGTCAAGCGTTTGAGATTCCGTCCACCGGCTGCACGCCGAGATACAGCATGAGCCGAATCTGCAACCGTTCCCAAATTCAGTCGCTTGCGAACCTGTCCTACACCCCCGGAGGACGTCCTCTTATCACTGACATGGACGAACCGGTGGAGTATCTTTACACCGATACTGAGGAGGGACATGAGCTGATCGAGACACACGTCCCACCAACGTCCAACACGTCTCTCAGCTCGTCTGTCAGCGAGGAGACTGTCATCTACGACTGGCGCTCGTTACAGACCGCATACAGAAGTCCGGAAAAGGGAAAAGAAAACCGCTGCCCTAATGAGGTGGTGGAGAGAATGCACATCTCCGAGACGGAAGGGCTTACAGACCGAGAGCTGAGACGCAAACTTGTAGAATTGGGAGAGGAACCTGGACCCATCAACAGAGACACGCGACCTTTGTACATTCAGAAATTACAAACACTGCAGATGAAACATGTTCCTCTGAAGTTAGTGCAGAGGATTAGTGCAGAGGTTGAACCAGCTGCAACCACCGGTACAAGACAGTCACATTTACACACAAAAACAACATCCAATAAAACTCTTTATTGTGGCTTTTATTTAATGTTTTTCTCAGAATGTTGTTGGGGTTTGTATTTATTTGGTGATGATGGTGATGTTAATGGCAGTATTTGTTCCCTGTTTGAGTTACAGGTTACAGTCCGGAGCTGAATAAAGTGTTGTGTTCCTTCCACCTGCCCGACTGTAAAGCTGATGAGTTTGCGCTGTGTGAACAGTTCGATCAGCCGGATCAGAATAAACGCTGGCGTGAAGGCGTCATAAAGTCCAGCTTCAACTACCTGTTACTCGACCCCAGGTAAAGTGCACACTATTCTGGGTGAAGGTTTGTGTGATCCTAGTCCTAGGAAGAAAAATATTTGGTTTATGATATAAAAAGTTATCACCTGCACCATAAATAATACTTGGTTTCTGTGTCCAGAGTGACGAAGAATCTGCCGTACCGCAGTCAGGCGATGACTCCTCACGAGTGCTTCCAGACTTTCATCAGCTCCATTTTCTACGTGGGAAAAGGCAAGCGCTCTCGACCCTACAGCCATCTGTACGAAGCTCTGGAGTATTTCAAAGGAGACAAATCATCCAAGGTACGATACTCAAGAGATGAGCAGGGAAGTTCAATGCTAACATTAGGAAAAGACAGTTAGTTACAGCGGATAAAATAAGTATTCCCAACTGAGTTGGGATCAGAGTGCAGGGGCAGCTATGATACAGCACCCCTGGAGCAGAAAGGGGTTAAGGGGTGAAGATACTTACTTGCTTGAAATTTATTTAAAACATTGTACAAAAGCCTTTGTTGGTAATGACCGCTTCAAGACACCTCCTGTATGGAGAAACTAGTTGCATGCATTGCTCAGGTGTGACTTTGGACCATTCTTCCACACAAACAGGCTTCAAATCGTGAAGGTTCTGTGGGCCTCTTCTACAAACTCTGATCTTTAGTTCTTTCCATAGATTTTTAATTGGATTCAAGTCAGGTGATTGGCTGAGCCATTCTAGCAGCTTTATTTTCTTTCTCTGAAACCAATTGACAGTTTCCTTGGCTGTGTGTTTGGGTCATTGTCTTGCTGAAATATCCACCCTTGTTTCATCTTCATCATCCTGGTAAATGGCAGCAGATTTTTATCAAGAATGTCTTGGTACATTTTTCCATTTATCCTTCCTTCAATTTTATGAATTTTGCCAGTACCGTATGCTGAAAAACAGCCCCACACCATGATGTTCCCACCTCCAAACTTCACTGTTGGTGTGGTGTTTTTGGGGTGATATACAGTGCCTTTTGTCCTCCAAACATGGCGTGTATTATGGCATCCAAAGAGTTCAGTTTTGGTCTTATCTAGTCAGACTATATTCTCCCAGTATTACACAGGCTTGTCCAAATGTTGTGCAGCAAACTGTAAACAAGCTTCAACATGCTTTTTCCTCAGCAATGGAGTCTTGCTTGGTGAGCGTGCATACATGCCATGGCATTTGAGTGCATTACTTATTGTTTTGGTTGTTGACTGGAACATTCAGAAGTTTTGAAATCCATCTGTAACCAATGCCATCAGTATGTTTAAGAGCTCTTTGCTTTTACCCATTGTGTAATGTTTCTTGTGTGACATTTCATGTGTTCAATACTCTTTCCCTGTGTCATTTCACACCAGGTTAGGTATGTAACCTGGGTCCCTGAGAAGGGAACGAGAGGCTATGTAATGGCTGATGCTAAGGGGATGCTTCTATGTGGAAGTTGTGTCTGAAGCTCTGTGTAAAATTGTGATGATTTATCAGCTTGGGTAGGTCATGTAATGAAGCTGTGCATCATCACCCCTGAAAGACCCAGTACCCAGGAGTGGGATTCAGGTCCAGGTTATAGAACCTCATAAAAGTGTGCGGAAAGGACCCACCCGCTGCAGCACAAATATCCTGGATGGGAACATCTCCAGCCAGAGTGCTGGACAAGGCAATACACCTAGTAGAGTGAGCTGTAATCTAGAGGCGAAGCCACACAGCGCTCCTTTAAGGCCTAGGAGATAGCTACCACTACCCAGCACAAGGTGTTGCTTGGAGACCAGATTGCTTTTGTTGCGGCTGCCAAAGTAGGATAAAAGGGAGAAGACTTATGTCATGCACTCAAGCAATAGGCATAAGTGCTAGGAACCTGAACTGGGCACAGCAGGTGGAGTCTTTCCTGCTCTGCCAAATCGTGCGTCAGAGGGCAGAAGGCCTGCATAAAGGCCGGACAACCGCTTATAGCATAGCCGTTTCCAGAGTCAGAAACTCTTCAGAGGTTGACTACATTGACTCAAAGGAGGCTTAGAAAGCCTCTGAAGGACCACTGAGAGGTCTCAGTAGGGGAGACACGGTCTACATGAAAGCCTCAACCACCTGGCACTGTGCATAAGACGAGAGACCAGTGAACAGGCACATGACTTGCAGCAATGGCTGTCACATATACCTCAATGTAGAGGGTAATAGGCCCTCAAAGAGTCGTGTCTGCAGGAACTCATTCACTGCCCTGTAGGTACAGTGCTATAGATCCTGACGACACCCATTACACCAGAGTCGAAAGTTCAAAATAGTCTCCACATCCTGGGTTGGAAGAATGGGTTCTTGGAGCTGGTCCCCCTCAGGGGCCAGACTATAAGTTCTAAATCTCAGGGTAAGGGTAGAGAATCGCCTCCTGAACCTGAGAGAAGGCTCCTCCTGACGAGAATCTCTCAAAGAGCACCATCCAGAAGGGAAAAGAGAAAGCCACAGGGGACAGTGGGGCAACTCCTCAGAGGTGAACATAGCCACTTCTGCCTGGCCAAAAATTTCCATATGCATTTCACCACCTATGTGTGGAGATGCCATTCCCTTGGCCTCAGCCCCTGCCCTTAGCAGGAAGCCTGCTTCCCGATCATGCGATCTAGAGTGCAAATTGTTCTCAGTGCAAGAAATCTGGTCTCTACATAGGGCCAGATCTGGTGCACCAACCTGAACAGAGGGTGGAAACACAGACCGCCCTAATGATTGATAAAGGGGAGTTTCAGGAGAAAGTTTTTCAACATTAGAAACACAGCCCCTATTTGCCAATCTGTGCCATGAGAGACCTCCTAAATGCCATGGGCAAGGCAGCTGTCTAGGACCACTCCCCAACTGGACACGGGTTGTCTGTCGAAAGAGTCTTGCTACAATGACACGCCTTAAGAATGGGACCCAAGGTGAGAAACTGAAGTCTGTTCACATAAGTAGGTTATGCAGCTTAAGACACTTAATCCTTGTGATCTTGAAAAGGGTGTCTGCAAAGGTGAAAACCCCTGCTCCTGAGCTGGAGTTGAAATGGTTTTGTGTAGCAGAGTCAAAGGAATAGCTTTGGACGCTACAGTCATTAGCCAAGCACCCTCTAAGTCTGGGAGGCAGAGAGGCACTAGCCTAGTCAGATTTAAAGTCAGACCTGTAACGTCGCAGGTGGCTACATGTGCAAATCCGTGGCTACTGGAATGCTTCTTTATAGTGCTCAGCGCAGGCAATCAGGGCTGATGCAAGGCACCTGCGCACCCTTCTTTATAAACCTTTGGTTTTCGTTAGTCGGTGTGTGGACATATAGTCTGTGCCTGGTATCAAAGACCATATGTCTTTGAGAGGTAATTTGGTACAGAATTAATTATAGAAAGCTTTTATTTCTAAAGGAGTATTGAGAAAGTTATTTACTGGCTTGGTGGACTGATGATCAGCTCCTCGCCATTTATTATGAAGGAACTTTGATCTAGACTCAGTGAGGGTATTGCTTGAGCCACCAAAGGCTTGCTTGTGGCAATCCCAACGTGTTTCTAGCCACCTTTGTGCACTCTTCTCACACGGGTCGCACGGGTTGATAGCGCAGTGGTTAGCGTGCCAGAAAATCCAGCACAGCGCCAAAACTCCTTGGTTCGCCTTGGTTCGTGTCCAGTTTCATAAAGTTGTGTTTCTTTTTGCCTAATTCTGTCCCTATTCGGCCCAACTTCCTGATTAAACCCTTATATCATCTCCACCTGTCTGGATAACAGACCAGGCTCAGTACTCCCCACTTCTCCAGTACCGATTCCTTCTATCCCCATAACAGTATGTCTGTGAATCAGCCGGTCTGGAGCAGATTCAGGGTCTTCTGCAGCCCCAGGGTGCCTCCACTGCTGGCGGGGCCCTGAGTGGAACTTCCCAACCTGCATTGGCAGAGCCAGTCGCCCCTGCCCATGCTGAGACATGAATGCCTTCCCCTCATCCCTATGCCAGGCAACCTGGGGGATGTAATCTATTTATTTTGCAATGCTCTCTGGTATTCAAGATGCAGTCTGGCAACACTGCCTGCCTGACCACGCCACAATTGACACCTTTATCGCAGCCCTGCAGAGCACCTTTGGCCATCCCTCCAGGGAAAGGGGTTTGACCTCCTCTCTCTTCTGGATGCGCCAAGGCAGCCGCTCCATGGCTGTGTATACCATTGAGTTTCAAACTGTGGCAGCTAGTTCAAGTTGGAACGAGCCAGCCCTCCAGGCAGCTTATATACAGGGACTTTCAGAGGAGTTAAAAGACAAGCTAGCAACTTGGGACACTCCTACTGACCTGGAAGCCCTGTACGAGCTCACTATCTGCTTGTGCAATCGTCTTCAGGAGAGACAGTTAGAGCACCAGGCAAGTGAGGAAGCTCAACTTAGACGTATCTATAGGTGAGGCTGCCTCATCTGGGGCTCTTGAACCATCAGAGACCCCTTCAGAACCCATGCATTTGGGGGTCACCAGCTTGCCAAGGCAGGAGAGATCTGTTACCCGAAACCCATTCCTGCCTCAGAGGCAGGCTGGCCACCCACGCAACTCGCTAAGGGGCAAGAGGTCCATGCAGAGAGAGGGGTCTGAGCTGGTCCTAAACGCGACCACTCGCACATCAGGCCTATTTTTGCCGGCCAACCTTCTTTGGGGCAAGGGCAGACAAGCTGATCTCCAGGTCTTTATTGACTTGGGGTCCGCAGGTAATTTTGTTGACGAAGGAGTGACCCGCTGCCTGGGCTTACCACTAGAGAGCCTGTCGCATCCATTACCAGTCTCCGCCCTGGATGGGCGACCACTGGCCTCTGGGCCGGTAATTTCCCAGACAGCCCCTCTCATTCCGTGTATAGAGCATCATAAGGAGCTCATTTTCCTATATGTTACTGAGGCTCCTGAGCTCAGCCTTATCTTAGGTTTGCCCTGGTTGCAATTACATAACCCCCGTGTAAATTTGTCCACGGGGTCAATTTCCTCTTGGGGGCCTCAATGCCCTCAGAGATGTCTGAGGGGCTTCCAAACCTCACCCCCCCCACCACAAAGGAACCAACATTCCCCAATCTACCTCTCTCGCCTCAAACACTGGGGTGGGAGCACTTCTGTCCCGACGTCTAGGACCAAAAGGGGAACTGCATCCCTGCACATATTTCTCCCATTGGCTAAACGCCTCTGAGAGAGATCTTGATGTGAGGAATTGTATGCTCCTTGGAGGAATGGAGACACTGGCTGGAAGGAGCCAGGCTGCCATTCTTCATCCACACTGATCCCAAAAACCTGAGCTATATCCAGCAGGCTAGGTGGTCCTTGTTCTTCACCCACTTTAACTTCACATTGTTGTCCAAGCCAGGGTTGAAGAGTCTCAGGCCGGGCGCACTTTCACTTTAGTGGGACCCTCCATCACCTGACTCCAACTGCCAGCCCATGACTTCCTCTTGCATGGCATCTTTATGGTGGGGTCTGGAAGAGACAGTCCTGAAAGAGTGGAATCTGCCCGAGAGGGATACAGATGTGTCCGAATCGTGTCTGAATCCAAAGCTATGCCACAGAAGGTGGTTCTCAGAAATGGGGAAAGCACACACTTCACTGGGTTGAGGCCTAGGGACATCGTGTGGGCAAGCATGGCATCTCAATGCCGGGCTGTCACTTCCCTCGACTGAGCCAAGATGAGCCAGTTATCTGGATAATTAAGTACATGGATGCTCTGGGGTGCAATGATGCCAGAGCAGCTTCCATGCACTTTCTGAGGGTGAGCAATAAGACTAGACCTAAAGGGAGAACCTGGCACTGATATCCTGACAGCAAAACAGGGTAGTTTCCTGTCCTCTGGTGAGAGGCATATGTAAACGCACCCTTCAAGATTATCATTGCAAATCAGTCCTCGGACCTGATCTCTGACACAGTGACCTTGAGTGTTTACATCTCGGACTTGTATGTTTCAGGATACAATTCGGAGCACGGGGGTCTAAAATTGGGCATAGCCCCCGTCCTTCTTGGGAACCCACATGGCGGAGGTGGTTGTCTCTTGCCTGGGGAACCTGCCCCCAAGTGCCGGCCAGCCACCCAGATTTTACACAGGGTGGCTCAGGCTGCAACACTTAGCCTTCTTTTCCTGCCTCAGCAGGCCAGGCTGGGGCTGGTGGCTACTGGTTGATAGCCCTAGCTCCTCACTGCGGTGTAAGTAAGTAATTAAGCAAATTTTATTTATATAGTACATTTAAACATAGCAAAACTATCCAAAGTGCTTAACAATGTAAAAAGATTAATTAAAAGAAAGCAAGATGGACAATACAAACAGTAAAACACCAAAGAGAAAGCAATTAAAAAGCTAACGAGAAAAGATATGTTTTCAACCTTGATTTAAAAACAGTAATAGAAGGTGCAAGGCGGCAGTCTAAAGGCAACTGGTTCCATAGACGTGGGGCAGTGACTGAAAAAGCTCTGTCACCCTTCGTTTTCAACCAGGACCGTGGGACAAATAAAAGAGCCCTGTCAGCAGATCTTAAAGAACTGTTAGCTGACAAAGGAATAAGGAGATCTTTAAGGTAAGATGGAGCTTGGTTGTTTAGTGCTTTAAAAACAAACAACAAAATCTTAAACTGAATTCTGTAGTTTACTGGAAGCCAGTGGAGCGAGGCTAAAATTGGCGTAACATGATCGTACATCTTTGCCCCAGACAGCAGCCTTGCAGCTGCATTTTGTACCAACTGGAGACGAGAAAGTGATGTCTGAGGAAGACCTGAGTACAGTGGATTTCAGTAGTCTAAACATGAGGTAATAAAAGCATGTATAACCTTCTCCAAATCCTGAAAAGACAGAAACGATTTAAGTTGGCAATGATCCGTAATTGATAGAAACTGTTCTTAACAACAGAATTAATTTGTCTGGATAAACATAATTCTGAGTCCTGGATAACACCCAGGTTTCTAACATGCGAAGAAATGGAAGGAAAATGATTGCCCAGCTTCTTAGTGAAATCTGATCTCATTTTGGGAGGACCAAAAATAATAATTTCTGTTTTGTTCTCATGAAGTTGGAGAAAGTTATTTGATAACTATATTTTAATATCTGATATATATTCCGACAATGGTTGAATGGAATCTCCAGCTTTTAGTGGGAGGTACAACTGTGTATCATCAGCATATAAATGAAATGAAATATTATGCTTCCTAATAATATCCCCCAAAGGGCACACATATAGTTTAAAAAGAAGCGGTCCCAGAATAGAGCCCTGAGGTACACCACAAGTAATTGGGGCAGATGAAGAAAACTAACTTAGCTCCACAGAAAAAGACCTGTCTTTAAGGTAAGAATTAAACCAATGCAAAGCAGTGCCCCTGATACCGAACAGATGTTCTAAAGGCCAAATAAGAACATTATGTTCCACGGTATCAAAGGCAGCAGTAAAGTCAAGAAGAATCAGTACTCCATTTTTACCAGCAGCGACTGCAACAAGAATGTCATTGAACACTTTAAGCAAAGCAGACTCCGTACTATGAAAAGCAGTGAACCCAGATTGAAGAGGTTCAAATAAGTTAGCTGTAGTTAAAAGTGTGGTCAACTGTAGTTGCACAACTTTTTCCAAAAGCTTTGACAAAAATGATAACTTTGAAACAGGCCGAAAGTTGTTAAAACAACTTTCATTCAAACCTTGCTTCTTAAGCAAAGGTTGAACAACCGCATGCTTAAAGCAAGCTGGAACCACACCAGTGTCCAAAGATGAATTGATCAACACCTGAATACTGGGGCCAATAACTGGAAAAGCTGCTTTTATGATCTTAGAGGGAACAACATCCAGTGAAGTATTAGTAGTCCTCATTCTATTAACAAGATCAGAGAGTTCTATCAGTGAAACGTTGAAAATGGCAAAATGAAAGAGGACTAGCAAACAAGTTAAAAGACAGGTCTGTGAGCTGAGAGGTAAAAGCTAAACGGATGGCACTCACTTTATCAACAAAAAATGTTAGAAATTTCTCACAGAGCCCTACTGATGAAGACTCCATAGAAAACTGGGTTTTTGGATTAATCACTGAATTTATTGTGGAGAATAAAATCCTAGGCCTGTGGCATTGTGTATTAATCAAATTTGAAAAATATTTTGATCTAGCTGACTTGGCAGCACTCTGAAACTTAAGCAGACACTCTTTAAAAATCTCGAAAGACACAGTCAGACGATCCTGCTTCCATCTCCTCTCTGCTTTACGGCATACCTGTCTAAGAGAGCGAGCATTGTCATCCAATCTGTAATAAGATTTTGTCTTAGGGTGTTTCATTTTTAAGGAAGCAGTCGAGTCTAAAATATTAGTACAGACTGTACAAAAAAGCGAAATCAAATCATCCGCCTCATAGGACGCCTTTGCTGCATGCAAGATAGATTCCTCAACAGCATTAGCCAGATAATCTTCCATAAATAGTCAGCGAGTTAATGAAACGAGAGTAAAAACCAACAGGCTTATTCACAGCAGCATAACGCTCAGCAGGAACCTTAAAAACAATGGGCTTGTGATCAGAAAAAGAAGCATCATCAACAAAAACATCAACTACAGAAAACCCATATGACATAAGATCATGTGTGTGACCACGAACGAGTTGCTTGATCAATGTGTCGAGAAAGACCAAATGAGTCCAAAATATTAGAAAACTCTGCAACCAAAGGATGCCCCGGACAACAAAGATGTATATTAAAATCACCCAAAAGCAACATATGGTCATACATCGGAGCAGCAGAGGTTAAAAATTCAGAAAACTCACTAATAAAAGTGCTTCCAGAATTAGGTGGCCTGTAGATAAGAGCACAAAACAGCATGGATGAAGTGGACTGTAAAGCCATACACTGTACTTCAAACGATGAAAACGTCTGAACAGAAACTGATTGAATTTTAAGTGATTGTTTAAAAACCATTGCAACCCCACCACCACCCCTCCCAAGCCGATCTTGGGGTACTAATAAAAGAACAGTTCGATGGACAGAGTTCTTCAAAAACTGTCAACTCACCAGCAGCAAGTTTTATTGCATACAGACCTCGCGTTCACTAACGCCATATTTGAAGGCTGTGATGACAAGTCCAGATATAGATGTTGAACAAATTCCAGTTGACAGAGTTTTGAGAAGTTCATTCCTCTTTGACGAGTCCGTAAACGCGGAGGAGCAGAGAAAATAGAGGAATGAAAATCTGGAAAAACCGGAAGATGAAAAACATATCTGTAATCCCATGAATGTCGCGACAGGCGAAGACCTTCCAAACTTATATTCTCTAGAGAAAACTCCACTGAAGTCTGTATGGAAGAAGCAATCGCCTTTCTGATTCTCACACATACACCACCACGATTACCTCTCCTCCTGTGGTGCTTCCTTACTAGAGGAACACAGCACGGTAACCGGTGAGCGCACTCCAGCGCGGGTTGGTTGAACGAGGATTGAGAGTGAAAATACAGAGCGGGGCATAATCCACAATGGATTACTTCCATACGACCTTTGATATTAAGCAACGTTTGGCGATCAGAGGTGAACACGGAGACTGCATGGAACCAATGCAAAATCATGCATAAAATAAACAGCAGGAAGAACAGACATTTAGAAGACTTGAGGGTGTCTAAAAGAAAGGTTTTGTCCCTTTCTTTTGCCTCTGTCAGATTGCCCATCTGTAGCAACTGAATTCAGTCATTAAAAGGCAGATGGCATGGGCAGTCTGCTTTGTGGCACAGAGGGCTAAATCTGTGGCCTGGCAGAGTTCAGACCTTATTGATGAGCCCCATCCCACAGACCAGCTCCTTTAGCAGGTCAGCTTGGTACGGCTCAAAACTGCCCTTGTGTGCAGCACCACAAAGGCTTAACTTGCGGAAATGTAGGCATTCCCTATAAGGCCAATTTTGCGCAAATTTAGCCAGACATTGTCAGGCTCATAGGGGACAACACTAAACTTTCATCATGCCAACTTAAGCTAAGCTTAGCAACAACACGTGTGATCACTTCCAGGAGCTTTTTGGACATCACAGAATACAGTGGCAATTCAAATGCTGTTTGCTCCTTGTTGCCCACATCGAGCTCCTCAGAGTCTGATGCAGATCCCGGAGCCGAGGCAAAGGTATTAGAGTCAGCTGAGAAGACAAAAGGGATTCGTGAAGCTATGAAACCATGACAGAATTGGGACTCAAGCCACGCAGCACAAGTGCTTGGCTGGAAATACAAGTGAACGTGGGATGAGCTTAGCAACAGCACACGAAACTCAACAGCACGAACGCCACTGATTGTGTTCTCTCGAGAAGCAATATAGTGCCATATTGCTCATCATCGTCCACATTGAGCTTCTCAGAGTTGGGTGAAGACTAATAATTCCTTGTTCAGTTCAGGAAAAATCGCAAATCGGACTTCCGGAGCCGAAGCCGGGAAATCAAATTCATAAGAGAGGGCAAGAAAAGTAGAACACCCGTTTCTTGTTCCGCTTCCACTAACTTGACCTGTGAGACCCATGATCTAAGTCGGGGCACTGCCTCAGCAGATGTGGTACCAGAGCCACGAGGAGCAGATGCTTGGCTGGAGAAAACAGAAAGCCGTGCATGAACGCTCCACTATCAAACAAACGCAGAAAAATTGCGAGTCCCCCACACACTTTCTGAACTTGCCATCTTTCTTAATCTTTTATATAATACATATATATATATATAAATCATGTTTTACTCTAGTCCAGACAGACAGGACAAACAATTGACACAAATATGCACAGAGCACTTCCTGAAGAGAAAAAAGTTGGAGTAATGTGACACAGATGCCCTTTTATGGTCTTGCTGGTGTGTGACCCACCTGAGCCGATAAATCAGGGGAATTTCAGACAGAGCTTCAGACACAACTTCCACATAGAAGCGTTCCCATACCATCAACCATGACGCAGTGTCAAGTTTCCTTAAAAGGGAGCTTAATTTATGGACAACTATAGCTTTATTTCTTTTCATGTATCTGATATGGATTTAGAATCCTGAAGAAACTAGGATCTGTAAGTAACTGAAACTGTAGGATAATCAGCTGTATTCTAACACCATGGTGTTTTGTTCCTGGTGTTTTGCAGAAGCTCTGCTCGAAGGTGCAGCACATCCTGCAGGTGTGGAACTGCGGCCACGGCGTCATCTCGCTGCACTGCTTCCAGAACGTCATTCCTGTGGAGGCGTACACACGAGAGGCCTGCATGGTGGACACCATCGGTACAAACACTGTAGTCATGTGATCAATGATAACAACAGACTGTAATATCAGGAACTCTCTCTCTCTCTCCCTCCCCTTCTCTCTCTTTCTAAACTGCAGTGTAACTGTATTTAATTCTTTCTTCAGGTCTGAAGATGCTGACCAATCAGAAGCGAGGGGATTATTATGGGATGGTGTCCACCTGGTCTGCTAAGCGTCAGCGTGAGCTCGGGGTTCACCTGCTGTACAGAGCCATGCAGATCTTCCTGGCTGAGGGAGAGAGACAGCTCCGACCAGCTGATATCAGGAGATGAAGTCACACTCTGTCTGTCTGACACTGAGCATTAGAGAGCACTTTGAGTTCATTCATGCAGTCAGGATCAAAATGCTGAGTTCACTTTGCTAAGTCCACTATCCTGAGTGCACTACAGAGATTTTATTCCATCAGTCATCAAACACTGTACCTGCTTCTGTACTAGCACCCTGCTCCCTATTCCCTAGGGTACATTATGTATGCTTTTAACCTGAGCAGTGCATCATGGGATATCCTCAGTTTAATTTGTGAAGTTTGATGTTAGAAGAAAAAGTCCATAAAGTGCATTCTGATTGGCTGAAACAAGTATAAACACTAACACATGGGGCTGTGTCTCAAACACTGCACTTTACACACTTACAGTTCAATAAGAGTTCTGCTGTAGAAGTAATAATGTCTTACAGTAAACATTACAGTAAACTAATCACTTACAATTCTCTTAAAGTTAATAATAATAAAGATAAACAAAAGTGTAAACTCAAATCAATGGATTTTGTTACTATAGAAATGCTTACATATGAGAACAAGTGCATTAAACCGGTCAGAGCTTCAGTTCTAGAAAATTTATTAACACCTTCTGACCAATCACGGTCCAGAATTCAACAGTGACGTGATGTAACAGTGTTTAATGACTGAGGGAATAAAATGAGTTATTGTACAGCTCACTCTGTATCATTACATTTCATTTATCAGATCAACAAAACACACACCAATCTGGTTTAAAGCTCACGATTCCCTAAACAACAACTACTGAGAGTTCTTAAAGTGAACAATCACATGGGAAAAGGCCACTGAAGTGAAAATACAGGTTAAAAAAAGCATTAATATTGTTTAAAAAGTCATATTTGGAGTAAATGTCTTAAAACTGTGGCAGTGTTTAATTATTAATGAAATATTAATGTTTATGGAGTATAAATGATTAATGATGAAGATTTGTGAGATGATCTGACAACTGGAAAAAAATGCAACCTGTTAGATAAAGACACGTACAAACTTGTATAAAAAAACTTGATCTAAAAAAGGTCAATAATTAGACTCATCATTGGGAAAAAGACTTAAATAATGACATTAAACACACACACACACACAGCTGTAGAGCTCTTGTTAGTCCTGTAGTGATTTTAATACTAGGATAGTGTTAGAAGTTGATTGAAGTAAATTTATACCACTGGGATTTATATATATATTTTATTTTGGGTCAAAAATGTGAAGATAAACCCAGACAATGTAATGTAAATAAAGTCAAACTAAAATTATCATCATGGTGACTGAAAGACTCTTATGTCTTTTTTTTTTTGGTTCCAATTTGTTTGAAACTTATGATTATATTAAAACAAAGCTTTATAGACAAATTTAACATTAAAATTCAATATGAAAAAGTGTTGAATTTACAGGTTCTGAATTCTCCTGGAACAGATATCACTTGAGTGGGCTTTATAAATGTTTTATAATGTTGTGTGATATAGTGTTCATTCTTTTGTACACCTATAAAACTCAGTAATTCATTTGTTGTCTGTCTGTCTGTGTGTGTGTGTGTGTGTGTGTAGTAGGATGTACAAATGTAATATTTCAGTAGTTGATTATTCATGTGAATGAATGGAACAATATTCAGTATTTTTTAATCAGTAATGTAAAATAAAACTGTGAGGAATCTTAACATGTAAAGAGACTGTAACATCACTGCTCTCAGATCTGTTGGATGCTCTGCTACACTGATGTGTTATTGTGAAATCATCTCTGTTTCTTACAGACTGCATTATACACTACTTTTACTGTTCTGCATTAAACTACCAGCCTTTTGGGGTTAATTTTGTTTTATTTGTGCCGCACGTGGTGATATACGATCATGTTATTATAAAGTGTAAAGCATTTATTTACAGAAGTCTCTCATTTATTAAACATTTATTTAAACATTTATTATGATTATAAAATGTAATATTTTATAATCATAATAAATGTTTGATTATTCAGACTAATCCCTGCAGCCATATGAATGAATACATCTTTAATAATACATATAACACTTAGTTTTACATTTAATAATTTTATAAAACATAGTATTCTGATATATACGTGTCTCACTTCTTACCATTAAAACATTCTAAATGCTTCTGAACATTTGGAGAACTGAACTAGAACTTTAACCAGAACCAGAGTCCTGCTGTAATTGTCTGTATCCTGTAGTGTGTCCCTGTGGAAATGTGTGTTAATAATAATAACAATTCATTTATCTTCAGTAAGTGTTTAGTCCTGGGATTAGTCACACCAAGCAGGCACAGAAACACGTCTCTCTGTAAAATGAACAAAATGTTCCTCATTCCAAGTCCAGGAAATGTTTGTGTGAATTAAGTGCATCTAACAAAGAATTTCTTCATTGGAGTCTGCATCAGATTAAATACTTTACACCCTAAAAATAAAAGAAAATAAGGATTAAGTGTAAGCTGACAGCATTAACATTAAATATCAGTGTAATTTTGTTGAATTTATTGAAAGTTCAGTTGAATAAAAAAATATCCAATGAATCAGAACTGAAGTGAATCTGAATCTGTTTACAATCAATAACTCTTTATGGGAATGGGACCAGGTTACTTAGACTGTTCTTCTGAAACATATTATACAATGTGAATAGATCTAAATATTTCTGTTTTACACATTTATCTGAAATGTCTATAACTCACCTCAGTCTCTCCAGTTTGTAACGTTTATCATCTTTAAGACTGAACAGCAGATTCACTCCTGAGTCTCTGAGATCATTCCCAGACAGATCCAGTTCTCTCAGGTGTGAGGGGTTTGATCTCAGAGCTGAAGTCAGAGCAGCACAGCCTTCACCTGAGATTTCACAATTATACAACCTGCAGAGAGACAATGACACTCTTCACTCTCTCAGTTCAGGACACAGAGAAAAGAAACTGTTAAAAAAATAAAATAAATAAATAATAAAAAACAACAACTGTGCTTTAAAAACAGTGGGTTTGTTTGACTGACGTACAACACTAAATAGTGTAACAAATGCTGAGTGTGTGTGTGTGTGTGATGATCTAATCATTAGGCACCAGTGTGGAATTAATCAGTTAAATGATTAATGAAATTTTCTCCTCAGGATATTTGATGCTGAACCTAAAACTTCTGCTCCAGTCTCACTATTAGAGAATGTGTCTTACTGAGGAGCAGGTCATGTGACTCTCAGAGAGATGATCTTACCTCAGTGTCTCCAGTTTACAGTGAGGATTCTCCAGTACAGCAGAGAGACTCTTCACTCCTGAGTCTCCGATTTTATTCCCAGACAGATCCAGTTCTCTCAGGTGTGAGGGGTTTGATCTCAGAGCTGAAGTCAGAGCAGCACAGGCTTTATCTGAGCCACCACAATTACTCAACCTGCAGAGAGACAATGACACACTCTTCACTCTCTCAGTTCAGGACACAGATCAGTTCAGGAGGAACTTTTTTAAACAGAGACAAGTGTCTTTACTGACTATGAAATATAGAATCTTAGTCATGACCTACATGAGAGAAATACTATGAGTTCTATCAGGAAGTGTGTGATGTGATCATGTCAACATGGTGCAGAATCTCAAAGGAAATTTTCCTACATCTTGCTGCATCCATGCCATGAATAACTGACTGCAGTGAGAGCACAGGGAAACTCTATCCAGTGTTAGTATAGTGTTCCTAATAAAGTGAACAGTGTGGGTTAAAGTATTCATAAACATGGTATTAATGTCCACTGTTATGCTGATGACACAGTTATATGTTCCAGCAAAGCCAGATGAGAGACACCAGTTTAATAAATTTGAGGAGTGTAAAGGAAATTGGACACTCTATGCTGTGTAGCTTACTGATCTCTGACAGACAGAAATGTTTATAGTCAAGTCAAGAATCTATTATTGTCATTTCAAATATATATAGCTGACGCAGTACACAGTGATATGAAATGTTTCTCCAGGACCCCGGTGTTACATAAAACAACACAGAGCTAAGGACTTAAAGTAAGTTGTCCTAGCCACATGCAGCCACATTCACATACTAGGACCACGTGGAGCCAGAAGTAAGCTTTCTGATTCCAGAGTAACTCTGGATGGTCTTTCTGTTGTGGTAAAAGATCTTGGTGTGATTATTGACTCTGGTCTTTCATCTGAAGCTCATGTAGATAATATCACTTAGGGTAGCCTTCTTTTATCTCAGAAATATTGCTAAGATAAGAAATATGACTTGCCCCTGAGCAAGGCTCTTAACCCTCAATTGCTCAGTTATGATAAAAGTAAGTTGCTCTGGATAAGGGTGTCTGCCAAATTCCATAAAAGCAAATATTACATTCTACACAAAAGTAAAAGTAAAGAGCTACTCTTATATTTTATCACCTCTCATTTGTCAAATATAAAAAGTCACTACAAAGAATTTTAACAGTCAATATTATCAGTACAGCTCTAATTTTCAGTATCGTTGTATATATTTTTTTGAAACACAACTAGGGTTTTGTAATCCTATCATTAGGAACAGGAATTAGTGTTACAGCTAAATGAAATACTTTTTTTTACTCAGGATATTTGATGCTGAACCTAAAACTTCTGCTACAATCTCACTATTATCTTACTGAGGAGCAGGTCATGTGACTCTCAGAGAGATGATCTTACCTCAGTGTCTCCAGTTTACAGTGAGGATTCTCCAGTACAGCAGAGAGACGCTTCAATCTTGAGTCTCTCAGTTTATTCCTAGACAGATCCAGTTCTCTCAGGTGTGAGGGGTTTGATCTCAGAGCTGAAGTCAGAGCAGCACAGCCTTCATCTGAGATTTCACAATCACACAACCTGCAGAGAGACAACGAGACACTCTTCACTCTCTCAGTTCAGGACACAGATTTTTTTTTTTTAAATTATATTTTTGTTGATTTTATTAACAACAGAACATCAGAGCCAAATCAATACACAATCAACACCCACAGCAAATGATTAGATGCATTAGACAATATATTGCATATATGAAAGGGTGACCATGGAAAAGCCAGAGGGCAAGACAATCCAGTGAAAGACAAAAATATGGGGAAAAAGAAAAGATGAGAAATTGACAGACAAAAAATGAAAGAAAAAATGAAGAAAAAAAAAAAAACCCACTCAGGACTAGGATCTTAAGTCATATGTAAGTTTTTCCAAAGGTAGCCACTTGCGCTAGACACATCTTCAGGGTAGGAACATGAGATGATGACCATAATAAGTATACATTTCTTTGTCAGATAAGTAATGAAATTAAATAAACAATGTATGAGAAAGATCAAATGATGTTTTACAGTTTAGCAAATATATAGTTAAGTGAATTTTCTATCCAATATTTTCTGAACCATTTCATGAACCTCATACCAAAAACATTTTATCTTCTTACAGTCCCAGAATAGATGCATCAAAGTTCCAATTTCTGAATTACATTTAAAGCACAACTGAGATACATTTGGGTACATTTTATGGAGGTGTACTGGGATGAATATGAATTTGAAGTTTTGCTAATGTAGAGAGATTGAGGTTGATTTATGGAAAACCTCTTCACATATAGAAAGCCATTCATCATCAGTAAATGATTGGCTCATATCCCTTTCCCAAACCTTTCTTAGAGGAATTAAAGGTGAAGAGGTTCCTGATAACAAGGAGCCATACAGATAGGAGATCTGACCCTTCAGCGCCCCTGGAAGAAGAAGACAATTCTCAATATCAGACAGTTCCCAGCAGATTTTCCCCTGTTTCATTTCAGATTGAATGAAATGGCTTAATTGAAGAAATTTTTAAAAATCTGTTTTAGGGAGTTGGTAATCCATTCTCAAAGTTTGGAAAGATTTGAGAACATTATCCATGAAAAAAAACTGACTAAATTAGAAATACCCTTTTCTACCCAGGTCCAGAGGCCAATATTGGCCAGTGAAGCAGGGAGGTCAGGGTTCAAGGTGATAGGGGATTGCATTGTCAACTTCCTGGGGAGAATGAGATGCTTTATGACATCCTTCCAAGCTAAAAGAGTGTTAAATAACAAAAAGATTTGAACTACTGGGTGGATCTCCCTAAAGTTATTAATGAATGGGAGGGAAGTTAACATTCTCGGAGCACATGCAAATGATTCCATACTGACCCACAGGGAGTCTATATCATTTAAAAGCCATCAAAGGATTTGTTTAATCTGAGCCACCCAATAATAAAGCTGAATGTTAGGCAAAGATCCACCGCCACACTCCTTTGGCTTGAGAAGAGAAGCGAATTTGTTCCTGGGTTTTTTTATTATTCCATGTAAACTTACCAATAGCTGCATTCAGACCCTTGAAAAAGTTATGGTTCAAATAACAGGGTATACACTGAAATAAATAAAGTAAATGGGGGAGCACATTCATCTTGATTGTGTTAATTCTTCCAAAGAAAGAAACTGGTAAAGAGATCCACCTTTTCATATCCTGCTTGAGTCTTGCCATTAAGGGTGAGTAGTTCTTAGAAAACAAATCCTTTAAATCATTGATTATGTGTATGCCCAAATAATCTAGCCATGGGGTCACAGTCCAGTGACTTCTGTGCCGCTCCCAAGCCCGGGTTGCGTCAGGAAGGGCATCTGGTGTAAAACATTGCCAAATTTAACTTCAGTACCCTGTCAGTACTCTGAATTTCATACCGGATCGGTCGAGGCCCGGGTTAACAACGAGCGCCATCGGTGCTGTTGACCTACAGGGCGCTGGTGGAAATTGGGCTACTGTTGATCGAAGAAGCAGAGGAGGAAGGAGAGTGTGTAGACAGAGAGAGAAGAGGAAAGGTAAGAATGTAGGACTGAGAATAGGAACTCTGAATGTTGGTACTATGACAGGGAAAGGTAGAGAGCTGGCTGATATGATGGAGAGAAGGAAGGTGAATATACTGTGTGTACAGGAGACCAGGGGGAAGGGTAGCAAGGCTCGTAGTATAGGAGCAGGATTCAAGCTGTTTTATTATGGTATGGATATAAAACTAAAAAACTAATGGATATAAAATGGGGTAGGTGTGGTCCTGAAGGAGGAGTTTGTGAGGAATGTTCTGGAGGTGATGAGAGTGTCAGACAGGGTGATGAGTCTGAAGTTGGAGATTGAAGGGGTGATGTTGAATGTTGTTAGTGGTTATGCCCCACAGGTAGGTTGTGAGTTAGAGGAGAAAGAGAGATTCTGGAGTGAATTAGATGAGGTGATAGAGAGTATTCCCACGGGGGAGAGAGTGGCGATAGGAGCAGATTTTAATGGACATGTTGGTGAGGGGAACACAGGTGATGAGGAGGTGATGGGCAAGTTTGGAGTTAAGGAAAGGAACCTTGAAGGACAGATGGTAGTGGACTTTGCTAAGAGGATGGACATGGCTGTGGTTAACACTTATTTTCAGAAGAGGGAGGAGCATAGAGTGACTTACAAGAGTGGAGGTAGGAGCACACAGGTAGACTACATCCTATGTAGAAGGGGCAATCTGAAAGAGATTAGTGACTGTAAAGTGGTAGTGGGAGAGAGTGTAGCCAGACAGCATAGGATGGTGGTGTGTAGGATGACTTTGATGGTCTGTAAGAAGAGGTCAAAGATAGAGATGGAGAAGAAAACCAAGTGGTGGAAGCTGAAAAAGGAGGAATGTTGTGAGGAATTTAGACAGAAGTTGAGGCAGGCTCTGGGTGGTCAGGTAGTGCTGCCAGATGGCTGGGAAACTACAGCAGAAGTGATCAGGGAGACAGGAAGAAAGGTGCTGGGTGTGTCATCTGGAAGGAGGAAAGAAGATAAGGAGACTTAGTGGTGGAATGAGGAAGTTCAGGATAGTATTCAGAGGAAGAGGTTAGCCAAGAAGAAGTGGGACATGGACAGGACTGAAGAGAATAGACAGGAATACAAGGAGTTACAGCACAGAGTGAAGAGGGAGGGGTCTAAGGCCAAGCAAAAGGCGTATGATGAGTTGTACACTAGGTTAGACACAAGAGATGGAGAGAAGGACTTGTACAGGTTAGCTAGGCAGAGGGATCGAGATGGGAAGGATGTGGAGCAAGTTAGAGTTATTAAGGATAGAGATGGAAAGGTGCTCACAAGTGAGGAGAGTGTACAGAGGAGATGGAAGGAGTATTTTGAAGAGCTGATGAATGAGGAAAATGAGGGGGAAAAAAGTTGAAGGGGTGAACTCTGTGGAACAGGAAGTAGATAAGATTAGAAAGGATGAAGTCAGGAAGGCTATGAAGAGGATGAAAAGTGGAAAGGCAGTTGGTCCTGACGACATCCCGGTGGAGGTCTGGAAGTGTCTAGGAGAGGCAGGAAATTTTAAATAGTTTATTTAACAGAGTTTTAGAGAGTGAGAAGATGCCTGAGGAATGGAGAAGTGTATTAAATTCAAATTCAAATTTATTTGTATAGCGCTTTTAACAAAGAGCATTGTCTCAAAGCAGCTTTACATGAGAAACGACATAAGAAAACAACAAACATATAAACAGACAAACAGACAGACAGTCCTAGATGTTATCCCAAGTGAGCAAGCCTGAGGTGACTGAGGTGACTTATTAGTGCCGATCTTTAAGAATAAGGGTGATGTGCAGAGTTGCAGAAACTATAGGGGGATAAAGTTGATGAGCCATACAATGAAGCTATGGGAAAGAGTAGTGGAAGCTAGGTTAAGGAAGGTAGTGGAAATTTGTGAGCAGCAGTATGGCTTCATGCCCAGAAAGAGCACAACAGATGCAATTTTTGCTCTGAGAATGTTGATGGAGAAGTATAGGGATGGTCAGAGAGAGCTGCACTGTGTGTTTGTAGACTTGGAGAAAGCGTATGACAGGGTGCCAAGAGAAGAGCTGTGGTACTGTATGAGGAAGTCAGGAGTAGCAGAGAAGTATGTCAGAGTGGTGCAGGACATGTATGAGAGGAGCAGGACAGTGGTGAGGTGTGCTGTAGGGCAGACAGAGGAGTTCAGAGTGGAGGTGGGACTGCATCAGGGATCGGCTCTGAGCCCCTTCCTGTTTGCTATGGTGATGGACAGTTGTCAGAGGAGGTCAGACAGGAGTCTCCATGGACAATGATGTTTGCAGATGACATTGTGATCTGTAGTGAGAGCAGGGAGCAGGTGGAGGAAAACCTGGAGAGGTGGAGGTTTGCGCTGGAGAGAAGAGGAATGAAAGTCAGTGGTAGTAAGACTGAGTACATGTGTGTGAATGACAGGGAGGGAAGTGGAACAGTAAGATTACAGGGTGAAGAGGTGAAGAAGGTCTAAATAGGTTTAAATACTTGGGGTCAACAGTCCAGAGTAATGGAGAGTGTGGGAAAGAGGTAAAGAAGCAAGTGCAGGCAGGTTGGAATGGGTGGAGAAAGGTGTCAGGAGTTCTGTGTGATAGAAAAATTTCAGTGAGAATCAAGGGGAAGGTGTACGAGACAGTGGTGAGACCAGCCATGCTGTATGGTTTAGAGACAGTGTGTTGAGGATGCAGAAGATAGGGATAGGTGGAGAGAGATGATTCGCTGTGGTGACCCCTGAAGGGAAAAGCCAAAAGAAGAAGAAGAAGAAGATGTGTATGCCCAAATAGAGAAACCCAGAGTCAGTAATGTAAAAAGGACATTGTAATTTAACATTTTGTGGGGTATATATAAACATGACCTGGGATTTCCCTAAGTTTATTTTATACCTGTTAGGATGGCTATAGTGATTAATTGTCTCCAACACACCAGAAATTGATAATTGTGGTTGCTTTAGATAAAGAAGAACATTGTATGCATGTAATATGTTCCATCCCACCTGCCTTCACCTCCTGGATGCCTTTATGCATACGAATACTTTTTGCCAAGGGTTTAATGAACAAGCCAATAGGAGTGGAGACAGGGGACAACCCTGATGGTATCCTCTAAGAATTGAAAATCTACATGATAATAAGCCATTAGTATTAACCACAGCTGTTGAATCAGAATAAAGGAGTTTACTACATCATAGTATCATAGTATCATAGCAGCTGGGTCACCATCTGTAGTCAACTGATGTATTATGTTCAAAAGACGATGCACGTTGTCAGAACCATAGCGAGATTTAACAAATCAGGTTTGGTCAGGTTTAACGATCTTAGGTAGAATGCTTTCCAGGTGACGGGCTAAAGCTTTGGCCACAATTTTCAATTCTACATTTAGTAAACTAATTGGGCAATATGAGGCACAGTTTAATGGATTCTTACTTTGTTTGAGGATCAAACTAATAGAGGCAGTCTTCCAGGAGCCTGGAGTAAGACTGTCCTCCAAAAGGTTATCAACCACAGGCATGAAAATTGGGGAGAGCTCGTGCCAAAATTTCTTATAAAATTCCAAAGGAAAAACAATCCATCCTCCGTGCCTTAACATTTGGCATGGATTGAATAGCCACAAAAATTTCATCTTTTGTAAGAGGGGTCTTAAGGAATGTCTGGTCCTCCTCTGAAATTGAAGGTAGGGACACTTTATCCAAGAAAAATTCCAATTCAAATTTTATTTGTCACGAACAAAATCATACACGTGTAAGGACTCGTCAGACACCGGAGTATTAGAATCCATATGCAGATTTTTATTTTAAACAGCAGGCAATAATCGTGAAACAAGAGAACGAAGCGAAGGGTCAAAACCGTAAAACAAAACACTGCAATCGAAACTCAAACCGAAAACTCATAGTCAATATGGAACAAGCTAGGGTCATACACTTGGCAAACTAGTCGAAAGGTAATTCAAGGCTTGGCACGTATCACAGGGAAAACAATGCTTCGCATCAGAGATGAGGGAGCATGCTGTATAAATACCAGAATAAACCGGAAGTAGGGAGTCAAGGTCAATATTCGGGCGATGGCTCCCTCCAGTGTTCAGGCTCTGAGTGTCCTGTGACAGAACCTCCCTCTAGGAACACCTCCAGGTGATTGACACCCAGGACGCTCCCTTGGGCGAGGAGCAGGTCTGCTGGGGAAGGTAGGTCTGCTCTTAGACCCTGCACTCGTCTAAGAATTTCATCGGCACGATGAAACTCTTAGACGAGTGCAGGGTCCAGGATGTCGGCTGCATTAACCCAGCAGCGTTCCTCTGGGCCATACCCCTCCCAGTCCACCAAGTATTGAAGGCGGTTACCCCAGTGACGTGAGTTGAGAATGTATGAACTCGATAGGCGAGGGAACTGTCGATGTCTAGGGGAGGGGGTGGTTCATGGATAGCAGGGCTAGCAGTCTGGGGCTCATGAAAGGGCTTGAGCATTGACACATGAAAAGTGGGTGAAATGCGATAAGATGCGGGCAGCTCCAGGCGGTACGAGACAAGATTGATCTGATGAACAATTCTGAAGGGGCCAATGAACTTGTGGCTGAGTTTTTGGCGGGGTAACTTAAGTTTCAGGTTGCGCATGGAGAGCCATACCTTTTGGCCAACTTAGTAGGCTGGATGAGGCCGCCGCCAGCAGTTAGCCTGAATTTCCTCCGTATTGCCCTTTGAAGGCGGACTTGGGCTCACTCCCATACCTCTTGGCTTCTCCTAGACCAATCATCCACCGCGGGGACGTCCAAGGGTTCTCCGGACCATGGGAACAACGCTGGCTGATAGCCCAGTACACATTGGAACGGTGTTAAGCCCGTGGAGGAGTGAAGTAAGGAGTACTGAGCGTATTCGGGCCACGGGAGAAACTCACTCCACTGGTGCTGTTCCCTGAAACAATATACTCTCAGGAACTTCCTCAGTTCTTGATTAATACGTTCAGTCTGGCCGTTAGATTGGGGATGATATCCTGAGCTAAGGCTGACATTAATCCCTAGCTGCTTACAAAACTCCAGCCACACTCTCTGGAGGTAAACTGTGTGCCCCGATCCGACACACTGTCCTCAGGGAGGCCATAATTCCGGAACACATGTTGAAAGACAGCTTGGGCAGTATCCATGGACATAGGTAAGTCCTTCATGGGGATTAACGGTCAATAGTAACCATAACTGTCGTGAAACCCTGTGATTCGGGAAGGTCAGTAAGAAAGTCTATGGAGATGTGTGACCAGGGTTGGTGTGGGACGGGTAGTGGTTCTAACAGGCCTTCGGGTAGGTGGCGGCCTGTCCGGGATTGGGCACAGACAGAGCATGATCGGACAAACCTCTCCACGTCTTGGCTAAGAGAAGGCCACCAGAACTTCTGACATAGTATCTGGGTGGTACGATGTATGCCTGGGTGGCCTGTGCTGGGGCTTTAGTGGGTCCACCTAGTCACTCTCTGACGAAGCGCTGTGGGCACGTACAACTTAGAGGGTGGACAGTTTGGGGGTGGGGCTTCTGTGGAATGGGCTTGTTCTATCTCACCCAAGATATCCAGCTCAGTTCAGTTCTCTGTTGAGATACTTGATTGCCTGAGAAAAGAAGCTGTTCAACAGTCTGGTTGCGTGGGTCCGAATGCTTCGGTAGCTCTTTCCAGATGGCAGAAGGGTGAAGAGTGTGTGTGAGGGGTGTGTGGGATCATCCACAATGCTGTTAGCTTTGTGGATGCAGCGTGTGGTGTAAATGTCCGTAATAGAGACTCCAATGATCTTCTCAGCTGTCCTCACTATCCGCTGAACGGTCTTGTGATCCGAGACGGTGCAATTCCCAAACCAGGCAGTGATGCAGCTGCTCAGGATGCTCTCGATGGTCCCTCTGTAAAAGGTCGTCAGGATGGGAGGAGGAAGATGAGCCTTCCTCAGCCTTCGCAGGAAGTAGAGACGCTGCTGGGACACTGCTTTTCTGGTGATGGAGCTGGTGTTGAGTGACCAGGTGAGGAATTTGCCAGGTGAATGGAATTTGATGCTCTTGACGATCTCCATGATGGACCCATCAATATTCAGTGGAGAATGGTCACTCTTTGCTCTCCTGAATTCAACAACCATCTCTTTAGTCTGGTTGACATTCAGGGAGAGGTTGTTGGCTCTGCACCAGGCTGTGAATTGTTGTCATCCTCTCTATATGCTGACTCATCGTTCTTGCTGATGAGACCCACCACGGTCATGTCATCAGCAAACTTAATGATGTGGTTGGAGCTGTGCATTGCTGCACAGTCATGAGTCAGCAGAGTAAACAGCAGTGAACTGAGCACACAGCCCTGAGGAGCTCCAGTGCTCAGTGTGGTGGTGCTGGAGATGCTGTTCCCAATCCAGACTGACTGAGGTCTCCCAGTCAGGAAATCCAGGATCCAATTGTAGAGGGAGGTGTTGATGTCCAGCAGACTCAGCTTCTCGATTGATCGAGGGTTGTGTTGATGGCATCATGGTGAGACAGAGCATCTGGTCCTCTGGAGAATGTCATCAATATAAGCAATAACATGTCTATGGAGCATATCTCTAAGCACTTCATTTATCATGGACTGGAATACTGCGGGGGCATTGGTGAGTCCATAGGGCATGACTGAATACTCATAATGTCCATGCGAGGTGTGAATGCTGTTTTCCACTCATCTCCCTCCTTTATCCTGATCAGGTTATAAGCACTGCACAGGTTGAACACCTTAGCTCCCTGTAGTTATTAGAGAGCAGTTGGAACTAATGGGAGAGGATAGGGGTACGGCACGGTGATAGAGTTCAAGCCACGGTAGTCTATGCATGGTCGGAGCCCTCCATCTTTTTTCTCCACAAAGAAGAAACCCGCAGCAGCCGGAGATGTAGAGGGCCGGATATATTCTGCAGTGAGGGTCTCCTCAATATACTCCTCCATAGCCTTTTTCTCTGGGATCGAGAGAGGGTAAACACAATCCTTAGGTGGCATGGAGTTGGGGAGGAGATCTATGGCGCAGTCCCATGGTCTGTGTAGTGGTATTTTAGTGGTCTTTTCCTTACTGAAAACTTCCCTTAGATCATAGTATTCCTGAGGGAGTGAAATCAAACTGGACAATTTTGGGCTCTCTATGGATGTAGATAAGCACGGACGAGGAGTGTGCTTGTGGAAGCAATTCTTTATACAGAAAGGGGACCACTTTAGTATGTCACCATCTCTCCAGGAAATGTTAGGGTCATGAAACTGCAGCCAGGGGAGGCCTAGGACTATGGGGTTGGATGGAGATGAGATAACAAAGAAAGGCGTTCACGATGGAATAATCCGATTTGTAGTTCCATAGGTGGTGTTTGGTGAGAAAGCAGCCCCCCCCCATGGGATGGTGGGAAGGTGAAGTTCTTGTACCAGGTTACAGTCTATGAGGTTGACCGCCGAGCCAGAGTCAATTAGAGCTATGATAGAAAAGTGAGAATTAGCATGGAACAGGAAAGCCGGTAGAGAAACTTTGGACAGTGGTTTAAGAGTCTCTACCTGTGATGTGGATGGCTGCTCGGGGCATAGGAACACTCTGTGGCCCAGTTTCCCACAGTAGAAGCAGAGGCGGGGTTTAGTGCGGCGTTCACACTCTTCCTCAGAAACGCGAGCCCTTCCCAGCTGCATGGGTTCAGAAGGATCTTCTGTGGGGTAGTGAATATCCATCATACGACGGGGCATGGAACGTGAGGTGGAGGCTGGAGGTCTGTGCTGGCGGCACAGATTGTCTAGCTGGATGGCGGTGGAGATGTATTGTGGAGATGCGTCATGCTGGGGTCTCGGCATGCCATTTCAGCTTTCAGGTCCGGGTTGAGCCCCTCGCAAAACAACCCTATCAGAGCTGTGGCATTCCACCCAGACTGGGCTGCCAGCGTGCATAATTTTGGTTCTTGGTTCTGTGGCTGTTGCTGGAGTTGCTGGTTTGCGGCTTTCAGTGAATCCACTTCCGCTTGATATGCATGGAGGAGGACTCCCTGTCACCACAACGCCGCTTGTAGATCTGCTGGACTCATGTTTGGCGAAGCATCCTGTAAGGACTTGTCAGACACCTGAGTATTAGAATCCGTATGCGGATTTTTATTTTAAACAGGAGGCAATAATCGTGAAACGAGAAAATGAAGCGAAGGGTCAAAACCGTAAAACAAAACACTGCAATTGAAACCAAAACTCAAACCAAAAACTCGTAGTCAATATGGAACATAGGGTCATAAACCTGGCAAACTAGTTGAAAGGTAATTCAAGGCTTGGCATGTATCACAGGGAAAACAATGCTTCGCATCAGAGCCGAGGGAGCATGCTGTATAAATACCGGAATAAAGTTGAATGAAGTTGGGAGTCAAGGTCAATATTTGGGCGATGGCTCCCTCCGTATTCAGGCTTTGAGTGTCCTGTGACAACACACGTGTTGTACATTTTTTATGCTAGCTAGCCATTTAAGTAGTAGGTTGTCCTAGTCATTATACATGTCGATTTCTATCGTTTGTGTGGATTTATTTTATATTTAAGTAGCTGCCCAACTAGTTTTCATGGCAGTGAAAACACCTAGACTCTTTGGTAAAGATCAATGCACCGAAAATAAGATATAGGTAATGGAGTACTCGATGCCAAGCAAATTCTAATATGATTCTTAAGTGTTCATATGATTCTGTAGATAATGGGAAGGTTAAGTAAAACACAATATTAATGGTCATGGTTAATTTTGACTTTGTGCACACTCAATAGATTATTTTGTATTTGTTGCTAAATTGCTCATTGATTTTTTTTTTCATAACCACTAATTCATCTTTTTTCTTCACAGAAATGGAGAAAGACGGAGGGAGATTTATGATTTTCTTTCTGTGGGATCAGACCCTTCTGGGTAATGATAAGGCACAGAAGCAAAATCTACGAAGATATGCCTCAAAAAAAAAATTTTAACTCAATGTTTGAAAAACAGATTTTAAATATGAAGGTAAAAATAATATATAGCCCAATATGTCAAACCATTACAAAACAAAAATAAGCAAAACATAAATGTAATTACCTGTAACATAAACATCAGTTACAAAATGAGTCAAACAATTAAATATTTTAAGTAATAGCCAATATGATGTTTTGTTAATGTTCCTTATGTAGATGGAGAACTCATTCCTTCATTCTCTATACTGCTTATCCTGTACAGGGTCAAGGGAAACAGGGGCCCATCCCAGGGAACACAGGGTGCAGGGCTGGTTACACCCTGGATGGGGTGACAGTCCATCACAGGGCACAATCACATTCACACACTATTATCAGTTATCATCAGTTTGGCCACCAGTCAGGCTACAATGCATATGGATATAGGAGGAAACCCACTAAACACAGGAAGAACATGCAAACTCCATGCACACAGAGCCCGAGGCAGGAATTGAACCCCTCGTGAACCCCTCACCCCCATGTTAACCATGTCACTGTAACCCATGTCACTGTGCCAACCTAGATGGAGAACTTCTTTATGGAATAAGGAGACTGATCAAAACAAAGGAGGATGCCAGGTCAATCTTCGGTGAGTTCCATTCATCACCTTTGGGAGGGCACACTGGTATCAACAAGACACGGAATGCCATATGTTCCAGGTTCTACTGGTATGGCATATCAGTGGACATTGAAAACTGGGTATGTATTTTCAGAGTTGATGTATTTTTTTCAAATGAATGTGAAGACTGTACAATCTTGGAATGTGATAAGTGCCAAAAGGTAGGGAAGCCTTTGACAGCTGTGCAGACATTGGAGTGTATTAAGGTAAGCCAGTAAAAATTTTTTAAAGACATTAAGATGCTATAAATAAATGCATGCAGTATGTGTATACAGTTCCCTCCAGAAGTATTGGAACACTAAGGACATTTCATTTGCTTTTTCTTTTCACCTCAAGAGTAAATACACACAAACACACAGTGTGTTTTGTTATAGGTATCTGCTGTGTGGGAGCTGGTTGGAATTGATTTGACTGGACCATTCCCTAAAACCACTGATGACTACCAGTATATCCTTACAGCAACAGATTATTCCTCCAAATGGGTTGAAGCGTTTCCTTTGAAAGGAAAATCTGCAGCTGAAGTTGGAAGGCATCTCTGTGCCATGATTTACAGACATGTCTGAAAAGAATTCTGTCAGATCAAGGAAGAGAATTTGTTAATGAAGTAAATCCTTTTTAAAGTCAGATATTGGATTTGGAATAGACCAGTAGCCTTCAGATGTTTGTGACCAAAAAGTAATATCACTGTAACTAAGCTTTATTATATTGTCAGTACCCTTGAGAACATGTTTCTGTTTTGTTTATTTTAGGAACGTATTTAATTACTTTTTTTACTGAAGCTCAGCCTGTGTGAGATGTTGCAGATTGAGAGAAGTGTAACTGCAGCCTACCATCCACAGACAAATGGACTGGATAAAAAAAACAAAGGACCATATAAAACGGTTAGTTTTTTTTTGTATGTTTAATTTTTTTTTGTGTTGTAACCAGATTTGTTAGATTTACTAATTTTATTTTATTTTTTAAAAATTATATGTTAAGAGCTCTGAAGAAACTGGTTAACAACCAGCAGAATGACTGACATCTATCTGGATGCAACGTTATTTTCTTTAAGGTCAAAGGTCTATACAACCACTAAACATTCACCATTTTTGCTAATGTATGGAAGAGAGGCAGTGTTTCCTTCACAATTTCCCACTGAATTGCCAGTAAGTATAATTATTCATATCTTTACATAGTTTAGCATAGTTTCTTGTGACAAGGTGATTGCATGCTAATTAATAGTGGCTTGAACAGCCATGGCCATTGCTTCTGAAAACAACCTCAACATGTTACTTTTTTTTATCTCTATTTTATGATCAAATATAAAGTCTTGTAGTTTTGATGCAGATGTTTGTGCTGTTTTTACAAACTGTCCTGTGGTACAACTATGTCTTGTAAGTTGTCCACAGCTTCCTGTGTACATACAGTGGGTGTAGAAAAGTTTTTACCTTTTTATTTCTTAAATTGTTTACATTTATTTTTTAATGATGGATTTAAATGCTCTTCAAGAGATATTCAGTGACTTGGTGATTCAGTCAATTCAGGGGACCCTGAATCCTCCCTGATGAAGCCAGTTATGGTGAGTTCATACAATTGAAAAACAAAACACTGAAGGCCATTAAAACTACAACAGAAGAAAATATAAAGAAATCACAGGAAAAGCAACAGGCAGCATATGTGAACAAGGTGCAAAAGAAATACAAAAATGTCATATATAAAGTTGGAGATTAAGTTCTTTTGGTCAACATCAGAAAATATGGAAGGAAAGGTGGCAGAATGGAATCTGATTTCTCTGCACCCTAAACAATCAGTGGAAAACTTGTAACACTAAAAAATCACGAAGGAGCAATTTTGAAAAACAAATACTGTATAACATCAGTCACCTAAAACCACACAGAAGGAGCTCACAACCCACTAGTCCATACAACGACCATCCTTGTATGAAACCAGTCAAGCCCACTCTCAGACCTCAGCAGTCTTTGGACAAGGCAGATGACCCAGAGCCAATCAAGCACAATTTGCCAAGACCCTCGGTTATTGTTTTTGCCAAAAACTTGCAACAACAAATTGATGGCTCAGATGACAGCACTCCTCCCTCTGACAAAAAGGACACGGGGACCACAGGCAAAATATCAACACAGGAAAAAACCCATAAATCGAAAAGAACAACACAAGAAGGAGGTCTTGTAACTGCAAAGTTCATAGTTTGCTGGTTTTGGCCCATTGGTTGTTGCCAGTTTGGCCTTATCCAGTGTTTTGTGTGTTACATTTACTTTTTACCTGTTTGACTGGTTGGTCACAAGTTCACAGATGGGTCACAGATGGGTGAACAAAATAACCACGTGGTCAGTTGACTGTACACAAAATAGTTAATCTCTAAACAATGTAAAAAATATGTTCATGTATAAACAGTTTTAAAAATTATGAAAGGGTGTGCAGACCAGCTATTTTAATTAGTCCACCCTCTGTATATTCCATGTTTTATGTTTGCATGAGTTCAGTTTGTCTGGTTCATTACAAACTGTTTAGATATTTCTTGCTATTGACTATTAGTCTGATGAACCTTTTTATTGTAACACTAACTACTTTACATTTGCTTTTTAGTGATGATGCTCTGGGCAGAAAAGGTGGGAGGGTTGAAGCAGTTGTTGGCCCATACTAACTTTATGATTATTCTTTTTGCACCCTGCAGGGGAATGAGTGGCTTTCAGCTGAAGTAAGAGAAGGAAAATACGCTACTCACAAAAAGTTAAGGATATTCGGCTTGCGGGTGAAATTTCAGGATGCACCTAAAATGCACTATAACCTTTACAGGTAAACTTAATTTGACCTTCTCTACACTTTTGAATGCACATGTCCAACTGTTCACTCTTTCAGTACTTTTTGCAGAACTTGCTGTTCTTTAACAAGGTGCTTAATGGCAAAATAAATTTTCTGGTTCCATTAGAATTGCTATTTAAACAGTCCTCTTCATCATGCTGTTCACATTTTGACATCATGAGACCAAGACCACACCTAACAACTGATCAACAGTACCTCACCATTGTGAGGCTTCAAACAGGATGTTCTCAGAGGAAAGTGGCCACTGAGCTTAGAGAGTCACAGAGTGTCATCAGCAGGTTGCGACAGAGATACAGAGAGACTGGAAGAGTCACAAAAAGGCATAGAAGTGGACGTCCTTTGGCCACATCCCACTTTGGTGACCGCTTCATTGTGAAACAGTGCCCTGCGGAACCGGATGATGAATGCCACTCAACTCCAGGCACATTTAAGGGAGGTGAGAGGCACCCAAGTGTCACGTCAGACCATTCAAAACCGTTTACATCAGCGTGGTCTGCGTGCTAGACGACCTGCAAGGGTACCTGACCACACCACCAGGCACAGGCGACGTCTTGCATGGGCCAGGGAGCATTTATGCTGGACGAGGGACCAGTGGGCCTCAGTGCTGTTCTCTGATGAAAGTCGATTCACACTGAGCAGAAATGATGGCCGCCAACGATGTTGGAGACGTCAAGGAGAGCGCTATGCATCAGCCACTGTTGTGGTGGTGTTACAGTCTGGGCAGGTGTGTCCACTCAATACAGAACTGCCCTACATCTTGTGAATGGTACAGTGACAAGCCAATACTACCTGAATAACATCATTAATCCAGTCATTGTGCCCCTGCATGAACAACACAGGCCTAATTTCATCTTCATGGATGACAATGCTCCAGCTCATCGAGGTCGCATCATTAGGGAACGGCTGCTGGAGGCTGGGGTACCTCAAATGGCGTGGCCTGCACTTTCTCCAGACCTGAATCCCATAGAAAACCTGTGGGATCAGCCGAGTCGCCGTGTAGAGGCTCGTAACCCTGCACCCCAGAACCTCAATGACCTGAGGGCCGCCCTTCAAGAAGAGTGGAATGCCATGCCTCAGCAGACAATAAGTCGACTCGTGAACAGCATGAGACGTCGTGGTCAAGCTGTAATTGATGGTCAAGGGCACATGACAGATTATTGAGACATTGAGATTTTTTGTTGTGGTATACCCACCACTGTTGTTGGCTTTTGTTTCAATAAATTGTTTGAGATGAGGAAATCACCATTGCAGCTTCTACTTAAATGCCCTACTTTCATGATATAATATCACTGTAGTGTGAACTTTTTACATTTTTTCATTCATACATGAATTTCACCCAAAAGCCAAATATCCTTAACTTTTTGTGAGTAGTGTAAGTTGTTCAACATATTAATACTGTAGTTTTGCATGTTGCTTATAAAACTGTTGTCGACAGGTCATTGATGCTTATGTGCACTACATTCTGGAGAAACAACAGGCAAGTATCAACTACGACAACAGTTAACATTTGGCTATTTTTGAACTACAAGACAAGATTATTTCTCTTTTACAGAAACCAATACACCAGATGTCTTTGTTCACTGGAAAATTCCGAACTCTCATGAAGGTTACTAAATCAGAACATAGTGTAACATTTATATCTTGCATGATTAAGTATCACTAACTTGCTCTTAAACCCTTCCCACAGATGAAATTTCCTGTGGAGCAGAAGTGGGTATGCCCCGTGAATGTTGGAGCCCATTGGATACTTGAGGTGAGTGTTCTTAAAAGCACATAGTTTTAGCAATGTTGCTTTGCTTATTTGCAAAAATGATTGTTTACTTCTATGAATCTGTTGTCAGGAGATACACTATATTGCTAAAAGTATTTGCTCACCTGCCTTGACTCGCATATGAACTTAAGTGACATCCCATTCCTAATCCATAGGGTTCAATATGACGTCGGTCCACCCTTTGCAGCTATAACAGCTTCAACTCTTCTGGGAAGGCTGTCCACAAGGTTTAGGAGTGTGTTTATGGGAATTTTTGACCATTCTTCCAGAGGCGCATTTGTGAGGTCACACACTGATGTTGGACGAGAAGGCCTGGCTCTCAGTCTCCGCTCTAATTCATCCCAAAAGTGTTCTATCGGGTTGAGGTCAGGACTCTGTGCAGGCTAGTCAAGTTCATCCACACCAGACTCTGTCATCCATGTCTTTATGGACCTTGCTTTGGTCACTGGTGCACAGTCATGTTGGAAGAGGAAGGGGCCAGCTCCAAACTGTTCCCACAATGTTGGGAGCATGGAATTGTCCAAAATGTCTTGGTATGCTGAAGCATTCAGAGTTCCTTTCACTGGAACTAAGGGGCCAAGCCCAGCTCCTGAAAAACAACCCCACACCATAATCCCCCCTCCACCAAACTTTACACTTGGCACAATGCAGTCAGACAAGTACCGTTCTCCTGGCAACCGCCAAACCCAGACTCGTCCATCAGATTGCCAGATGGAGAAGTGCGATTCGTCACTCCAGAGAACGCGTCTCCACTGCTCTAGAGTCCAGTGGCGGCGTGCTTTACACCACTGCATCCGACGCTTTGCATTGCACTTGGCTTGGATGCAGCTGCTCGGCCATGGAAACCCATTCCATGAAGCTCTCTGCGCACTGTTCTTGAGCTCATCTGAAGGCCACATGAAGTTTGGAGGTCTGTAGCGATTGACTCTGCAGAAAGTTGGCGACCTCTTCGCACTATGCGCCTCAGCATCCGCTGACCCCGCTCCGTCAGTTTACGTGGCCTACCACTTCGTGGCTGAGTTGCTGTTGTTCCCAAACACTTCCACATTCTTATAATACAGCTGACAGTTGACTGTGGAATATTTAGGAGCGAGGAAATTTCACGACTGGATTTGTTGCACAGGTGGCATCCTATCACAGTTCCACGCTGGAATTCACTGATCTCCTGAGAGCGACCCATTCTTTCACAAATGTTTGTAAAAACAGTCTGCATGCCTAGGTGCTTGATTTTATACACCTGTGGCCATGGAAGTGATTGGAACACCTGATTCTGATTATTTGGATGGGGGAGCGAATACTTTTGGCAATATAGTGTATATGCTGTACTCCTTATAACATATAAGTAGGAACATTATATCATTGTTGAACAGTAAATATTACAATTAAATATTTTTAATTTTCATAATTATCATAATTAATATTATGCATGTTTGATTGCATCAAAATATTTGTAGGTTGTCAACATTCCCCACAAAAAAATCATTCTGATGGACCCACCTGGAAATGAAGCCTCCTATGAAAGGAGAATTTTGCGCAACTGGAGGTATCACAGTTTAAGTATACTTTATTTTGTTTCGGAAAAATGATAATGCCTTTCCTTTGTTATATGTAAATGTAATGACCTTCATGTTTTAGGAATTTTATGAAACAGAGAGGCGATGATGACAACAGAGCTACATGGACAGTAGAAACCCTGCAACACAACAAGCAGAGAGATGGTAGCCGTTGTGGAGTTTTAATTTTAAAGGTAAAAGTTTTAAATACTTTTCACTGATGCGTTTAAATCTATTCCAGTTTTAAAGCAATTTATTGTGTCCAGGTGTTGGTTGTCCAGAAGGAATCATAATGAGACAGTCATCATTGCTGTGTTATTTGTTGTTGTGTACAGCGACCTTGAATGACCCGAAAGGCACATTTTAATAAAATTGTTGTTGTTGCACTGATTTCTTCAGCTTCAGTTCTGTACCACCAACACTGCATGTCATGGATGCCCATGCTGAACTGAATAGATTCATGCTGAAACTCAGTTCAGAATTGAAGATATGTATTCATTTGGTGACAAATTTATGGTGAAATATATATACGTATTTATTTTTATTTGCAGTTTGCTGAACATCTCCTTTCAGTGGGAGACATCAGTGGAGTTCAGACCACTTCAGATTTTGAGACATGTGCCCGATTGGAAATAGCCTGTACCCTCCTGGAATTTCAGGGTGGGTTCAAGAGTAATGAAATATCCACAATAATTATCTAATGGTGTTGTCTCAGTCACGCATATTTCATGATATAAGCACAAAATGCTTACGGGAACTGTGTCATTTGCTCCATGTTGGAAGGTGATGCTGACAAAAGCCTAATTGAAATGGTAAATCATTGCAGGTCATTAAATATATACAACAAAATCTATGTAAAGATGTGTTACTTATCAAGGGTTACAGTGTTACACAAATGTACACATAAAAGCACACACTAAACTACTGCAGTTATATGTAAATTGTTATGCACATGTATTTGAACAAACTGTACAAATATTTTTATTTTTTTCTGTCTGCAATAGATTCTCTTATATTGCTAATTTATTACTTTTTTATACTCATAGGTGCAGTGTGACCGGTGTGACAGATGGGCACATTTTCACTGTGCAAATTTTGATCCTAAGAATCAGTTTGATTTCATTTGTACAAAGTGTTTGTGAAAGTCTCTTTTTCTTTTTGGCTACAAATAAATATTTAGGTACCAGTACTTTTGTGTTGTCAGTTTGTCCAGTTCCACCACAAAATAACATTTGGTTCATTTATTCGTTCTCTATTCTCATTTCACCCCATAAAACTGTGCTACCCTGATGTGTGGTAGGATTTTTTTATGTAGTGCAGTTCAATTCAAAACTACCCGTTTATATGGGTAGGATTTTCTGATAAAGTAGAAAAACTGATGGTTATAACTATCAAGCAATGGAGACTGACAAGGGCGATGCCCAATCCCAGGACCCGAAAGACATAAAAACCAAGAATGCCAAAAAAAAAAAAAAAAGGGACATCCCAAAACACTACACGACATAAGCATATACAAATAATAATATATAATATGTATAAACATATATAATGTATAGAAAAATACAATATGTACATATATGTAAGATATAAAAAGGCAAATATAAATATTCAGTTATGACAATAAATACAGTATGTACAGAATGTGCATACATAAGAAATTTATAGATATAAAAGGCAAATATAAATATCACGGAGTAAAGTGTCGGTGCAGTATGCACACAAAGATAAGTGAGTGTGGTTATTGTGTGTGCTGAGTAGTGCAGAGTATGCAGGGTTATTGTGTGTGCGACAGTCAGCTGAGGTAGAATGCCATGTGTGGGGGAAGTCCAGGTCCTAGGTGTTCTGGTTGAGGGCCCGAATGGCCAGCAGCAAGAAGCTCCTCCTCATTCTCTCTGTGTTTGCCTTCAAGGAACGGAAACATTTCCCTGACCGCAACAGAGAGAAGACTCCATTGTTGGGATGGCTGAGGTCCTTCATAATCTTCCTGGTCTTGGTCCAGCACCGCTTGCTGTATATAGTCTCCAGGTCAGGAAGCTCGGTGCGGATGGTACGCTCGGCTGATCGCACCACCATCTGGAGAGCTTGCCTGTCCTGTTTGGTGCTGTTTCCAAACCAGGCTGTGATGCTTCCCGTCAGGATGCTCTCAATGGTGCAGGTGTAGAATGTTTTAGAATGCAGTTTAAAGTCCTTTAGGCATCTGAGATGGTAAGGACACTACCAGGCCTTCTTCATCAGGGTGATGACATGACAGGACCATGTCAGGTCCTGCGTGATCTGAACACCTAAGTACTGGAAACTGTCCACTCTCTCCACTGGGGTCCCGTTGATAGTTAGGGACTGGTAATTCCTCTCCTGCTTTGTGCTAAAGTCCACTATCAGCTCCATAGTCTTGCTGATGTTCAGGAGGAGATTGTTGACCTGGCACCATGTCTCCAGGTTTTTAATCTCCTCTAGGTAGGCCGTCTCATCATTGTTGGAGATCAGGGCCACCACCACAGTATCGTCCACAAACTGTTGTGGACGATAACAAAATGTTGGTGGAGCTGGAAGTGGCCACACAGTCAAAGGTGTACAGTGAGTACAAGTGAGTGAGGGTGAGACATGATTGCCCACCTGTACTGCCTGTGGTCCGTCTGTTAGGAAGTTCAAGATCCATCGACACAGGGACGGGCTGAGGCCCAGGATCTCCAACTTGTATGAGTACGGAGGGAATTATGGTGTTAAATGCTGAACTGTAGTCAACAAACAGCATTTTAACATAATTCCCCTTTCTGCTGTCTAGATGGCTCAAGGCTGTTTGATGGAGGTGTGCGATGGCGTCCTCGGTAGAATGTTTGGTCCAGTACGCGAACTGTAGTGGGTCCAGGGTGTCAGGTAGAGAAGAAGTGATGAAGTCTCTGATTAGTCTTTTGAAGGACTTCATCACTACTGAGGTCAGGGCTACTGGGCGGTAGTCATTGAGGCAGGGGGGCTGGGGTTTCTTGGGGACAGGAACAATGGTGGACCGTTTAAAGTATGTCGGGACTATAGAATGTTCCAGGAGAGGTTGAATATTTCAGTGAACTCAGGTGCAAGCTGGTCAGCACAGGCCTTCAGGACCCGATCTGTGATGCCATCTGGTCCTGCTGCTTTCCTGGTGTTCACTCTCCTGAATGCCTCTCACATCGTGCTCCGACATAATGAACACACTTTCCTCTCCGGCATGCTCCACATGCGTGCTGCCTATAGCGCTGTTAGCACTGCTAACACCGTTAGCGCTTTGAGCTGCAGCCTCGAGGCAAGCATTTATCCACCCACGGCTTCTGATTGGGAAACATTCTGATGATGGTTTTGCGAACTGTGTCATCCGCTAGTTTCCAGAAGAATCCCATAACCGCTTCCGTAAACATGTTGATGTTATTAGAGCGACCTCCCGACCTCCCTCTAAGCCGGAACTTCCTGCTTGAGCCTTTGTTTATATTTTGGCACAAGGAAGAAGGCGGCGTGGTCGGATTTCCCAAACGGGGGGTGAGATTGTGCCTTGTAGCTGTCTTTGTTGTGTAGCAGTGGTCCAATGTCCTTTCACCCCTGGTGGGCCAGGTGATGTGCTGATAAAAGTTCAGCACTGTGCATTTGAGGTTGGCACAGGGTCTTGAGATGCACATAAATTGGTATACAGATTCTCATAGAAATCTTTAAATCTGGAATTGATTTTTACTGGGTCATATAAAAATTTTCCCTCAGTTGTTTTAATAGCCTTAATGGACCTTTCAGCTTGTTCACAACTGAGTTGATATGCTAAAAGATGACTAGGTTTATTCCCATATTGATAAAACCTTTGTCTACTAAACATTATTAATATTTGTACTTGTTCCGAGTAGTCCAGGTTCAGTTTAGATCTTGCACTGGTTAAAAGATTCCAGATGGTTTGTGTAGGCAAAGCTTTATGAAGCAAATCTTTTGACCTGTTCGCCCAATTTTTTCCTGTTCTCCACTTTTTGTCTTTTATGCCAGGTAGTAAACGAGATATTGTGGCCTCTTAAAGTGGCCTTAGCTGCATCCCATTTGATAGCACTATTTACTGGACAACATTCATTATCCTGCCAGGATAATCTTAATAATCTTTAAGGAACTGGCAGAAAGAGTTGTCATTAAGGAGACAACTATTAAATTTCCAATAAGATGATTTTGGGGTTGAAAATTCAGTCAACCTTCTGACTATGGTCAGAAAAATCAATTGGGCCATCTTATACAGTTCTTACACAGTTACTGTACCTGAAAGGCAAGAATAAATAGTCTGGAATCTGGAATAATAATTATGTGGAGAAGAGTAGAAGGTATAGTCTTTAACACCTGGATGTAGTTCCCTCCATATATCCACCAAACCTGAAGTATGATACATATTTTTAAGAGTGTGTTCGATTTTCTTAGAAGATGACCTGTCCAATCCATCATCCATGACACAGTTGAAATCCCCAGCCGTAATCCCCAGAACATTACACTGATGATTAAACAAGAGGACCATCTTTGATATACAGTCAGGGCTGTCCTCATTTGGGGCATACACATTCAAGATAGTTAAGGGTTTCCCAAAAGCTTGACCAGTAATGAGAATAAATTGACCTGTTCATTCTGTTCTAAGATAAAAGGAAAGTTTGTATTAATTAAAATGGCCAATCCATGTTTATCTGATGAAAAAGAACTATAATATACCTGACCAATCCAATCTCTTTTGAGCTGTAAATGTTCCATATCTGATAAATGTGTCTCCTGTAAAAGTGCAATAGTTACCTTTTCCTTCTTCAAGAATGTTAAAATTTTCCTTCTCTTAACTCTTTCCCTTCACGTTCCATGTGACCACCACAGTCAGACCCCCCCCCAACTCTCCCCCCTCTTTCTATCCCCAAACGATAGGGCTCCAAAAGCAATTCGTCACAGAACCCTTCCACCAACGCCTCCATTGACCAATCATAGGCACGGCAATCAGAGAAGACCGCCTCAAAACCTCCCATAAAAATTAAAGTCTTATAATACTAATGGAGAAAATGTTAATTAAAAAAAAAAGTATAGTGGATATGTATATGAAGGGCAATTGGCAAAAACAAAAAATAAAAAAATAAAAATCAACTAGCATAACAATAACAAAATATACAGCCAAAATGTCTTGTCCTTACACACAAAAATTCCACTGAATAACTTAGAAAGTTACCTTAGAAAAAGCCATTTATTCATGCTTGGGTTCAGAAAAAGAAGAAGAGAGAGAGAGAAAAAAAAATGCCGTCAAATTATTTAGAAAAAGAAAAACTGTGGTAAGAAAAGAAAATTTGTGAAGTGTGAACAAAGTGGAACAGAGAAGCTCAGTTGGCTGAAGACTCCAGAAAGTTGGTGCCTGATTCCACGCTATCAAATAAAATTATCTTTCTGTTATGTAAACAGCGGAGTCTACCTTGGTATGCGAAACCTCGGTAAACACCTCCGCCCACCATATATTTGCACACTGCTCCGAATGCTTGCCATTTCCACACAGCCTTCACCGGCAAATCCAGGAAAAAGCGTAATATAGCATCTTTATAAGTTACTGTCATTTTTGCTAGGCAAAACCAGCCTCCTTTACCGTGAACCATAGGAACCACACAATAACACAATTTCTCTGGTTTTCTTCTTTTGTAAAGCTGCTTTGAGACTATGTTCATTGTAAAAGGTGCTATACAAAATAAACTGAATTGAATAACACTCCTCGGCGGCACGCTCGGTGTAGACTGAGATGGAAGGGGGGCTCTGTGCGCTCTCTCAATCTCAATGGCAGGGGAATCTTCGGGAAGCTGTAACCAAACCGGCAACATAGACTGTAAAAATGTAGTCAGTGGTTCACTGTCCTCTGCTTTCTTGGGAAGCCCGATAATCCTCAGGTTTTTCCGGCAACCCCGATTCTCCAAGTCATCCACCTTAGGTTTGAGTTGTTCATCGGTAGCTTGAAAGTTAGCGATTTGGTTGTTATGTGTGCTGCCTGTGTCTTCCATGTAAAAATCCACTGCACCGCTGTGCCTAGCCGGGTTTTGGTATCGGTGACTCGTGAAGTGAGAGCAGCAAATGAGTTTTCAAGAGCTGTCCCTCAATACCATCTAAACGGGTACCAACAGCACTAATTTCAGTCAAAATAAGTGAAGTGTCCGACTGTAGGCTAGCGCTAGCTTCTTCTCCTTCTCCATCACATGCGGTGGGATTTTTCTTTTTATCCTTGTTTTTTTGTGATCTTGTCGAAGAACAAATAGGAAAATCTTTATCCCCTCCACTTTCCATTTCTTTTTCCGTTATTGAATGGTCACAAAATGTGCAAAAAAAAGGGGCGTAAAAGTCCTTGGTGTGATTATTGACTCTTGTCTTTAAGAGTTTCTTTAAAAGACTTTTAAAAGACTCTTGTCTTTGATTATTGACTCTTGTCTCTATTGTCTTTCATTTAAAGCTCATGTAGATAATATCACTCGGGTAGCCTTCTTTCATCTCAGAAATATTGCTAAGATAACAAATATAAGTTCACTTTATGATGCAGAGAAACTAGTTCATGCTTTTGTTTCCTCTAGGTTGGATTATTGTAATGCCTTACTGTCTGGATGTTCCAGTAGGAGTATATCGAATGCAGCTTTTTTAGTGGAGGTTTTTGTTAATACCTTTTTTTTTTGTCTGAACAATTTTGCCCACTGTTCTATGTGGTGCAGTAGTAACAGTGCTGCTGCTCCCTAGGGGCTTCATGATGATGGGGAAGTGGTAGCTCAGTGATTAAGGTGTTGGACCAGTGATTGGAAGGTTGTGAGTTTAAATCCCAGGACCACCAAGTTGCTCAGTTGTGATAAAAAATTACTCTGGATAAGGGAGTCTACCAAATTCCATAAATGCAAATGATATTACATTCTACACAAAAGTAAAGAACTACTCTTACCTTTTAACAACTCTCGGTTGTCAAATATAAAAATTTACTAAGAAGAATTTTAACAGTCAGCATTATCAGTGCAGCCCTAATTTTCAGTATCATCGTATATTTTTAGAAACACAACTAAAACTGTAATCAGATAAGGGACAGGAATCTATCAGTGTTACAGTGAAATGAAATGATTTTCCTCCTCAGGATGTTTGATGCTGAACCTAAAACCTCTGCGCCAGTCTCACTATTAGAGAATGTGTCTTACTGAGGAGCAGGTCATGTGACTCTCAGAGAGATGATCTTACCTCAGTGTCTCCAGTTTACAGTGAGGATTCTTCAGTACAGCAGAGAGACTCTTCACTACTGAGTCTCTGAGTTTATTCCCAGTCAGATCCAGTTCTCTCAGGTGTGAGGGGTTTGATCTCAGAGCTGAAGTCAGAGCAGCACAGCCTTCATCTGAGATTTCACAGTTATACAACCTGCAGAGAGACAATGACACGTCAATTTAACTCACTGGTAACAGGAAATCATACTGGTGGAGACGGATATAAAGATTCTGTCGAAGTCTATTTTTATTTGTCTTTCATTCTTATGTGAAGTGAACAACTGAAACCAATTTTACTTTATCTTTCTGTATATCTGTAATAAACAGCAGCGTTCCTGTTGGCATTTGTATGTACGAATGATTAAATGAGTGAATCAGAGAAGTCTATTTACTTTTCAGATTTGTTCAAGCAGTGAATAACTAGTAAAATTTTTTACACTTGGCTAACTAGCTAGTTCATTTATGCTGCAGTTGCTCATGAACTAAACACCAATAAACTAGCTAGCAAACCTAGGCATTAATCAGGGCATGTACTGGGTGTTTAAGAAAATGGTCACTTTATGATATTTTAATCTATATAAAAGTTATTTCACTTATCTTTAGGAAAAACATCTGGATTTCAGGGTATGTAGCAGCATCAAGTCCTACACACACCGCTGGCTTTTCTTGAGTTAGTCAAAATGCATTTCACCAGACAGCAGAACCCAGTGCTTTAGGTGTTTATATTCAGTGGATTTTTTCCAAATGCTGGCTACAGAAGTATGTACTGCATATTAAACTCATATCATCCTCACCCTCATCCCAGCAAATAACACAAAGCTTCTCCCAAGGACACTGGTGGGAAATGTCTAAAACCTCAAATCTGGATATTAATTATTTGTTTCATTTACTTAAAGATTCTGTAGTTACTCAGTGATTTTCTGCAATTTTTCACCTGAAGTTTCAACCTGAAACTCTACTATAGAGTAAATGCTTTATGTCATATATCACACAGAAATGCACTGTTTCACCACTGATACTGTATGAACACATGCAGAGGAATTATCTGTTTGCATAAAACTACTAGAATGGTTTTGACGTTGTATGTCTACAGAATTGAAAAGACAAAGGGGAAGAATACCATGAATACCTACACTGAATACATTATTTTGTTTCTGTCAAAATGACCAATGCCTTTAGAATTTTCTTTAAAAAAATTCTGCTTTAAAAATGTGGTAAATTATGGGAATTCTCATTTACTGCAGCTCATGGAAGAGAGATAGAAACCTGAAGAATCTGATATAAAAGCTTGATGGAAAAGCTTGGAAAAAAAAAACCAAGAAAAGACTATTTTCATTTTTTTCCATTTTATTATTAGTGTTGTCTTTATACATTTTTTATTTTTATGATCCCCAATATCTGCTTTGACCAGTTGGTACAGGCTCTTTGTTTGTACCTAAAATAATAAAGACTACAGCACAGGGAGAGACTTTTCCGACAAAGCCTTCCAAATAGTGTTTAGGACTCAGACACAGTCTCAGTCTTTAAGCCTAAGATGAAAAATATTTTTAACCAAGCTTTTTATTAATAACTGCTCAGGAGCATAGAGTGTTTTGGTAGACTGCTGTATAAGTATGAATACATTCCATTTTGTTCCAATCCAGAAACAAATTAAACTCTCTTTTTATTTAAAGAGGGGCTCCATTACATTCAGTGTAGTGGAGTGTTGCCTCTAAACACTCAGTCACCTGATGTGATGGTTTGGTGAAGCACACATTTATGACTAAGAAATACTTAAATAAGTTGTGATCTTATAGTGATCAAGATAGTGATCTATGACAGCTTCAAGGATGTATCCCATGAGGTCATGTTATATTCTGATTGACCCCAATGAGCCAGAAAGAGGACTTGCAGATTATTAAAATGAATACAACAGTCTTAAACTTTATTTCTAAAGACACAACCAGTTTCAAGACAAAGTACAAATTCATCTGAAAATTCAGAATATCATTCTGAAAGGTTTTTTTCTTTTATTTCTTATTTTTACATAATGAAATAAAAACAGATGTCTGGAACAGTAATATTTAAAAGAGTGTTTACGCTGATGGTCCCCAGGTCATGTGACTCTCAGAGAGATGATCTTACCCCAGTGTCTCCAGTTTACAGTGAGGATTCTCCAGTACAGCAGAGAGACTCTTCACTCCTGAGTCTCTGAGTTTATTCCCAGTCAGATCCAGTTTTCTCAGGTGTGAGGGGTTTGATCTCAGAGCTGAAGTCAGAGCAGCACAGCCTTCACCTGTGATTTTACAATTACACAACCTGCAAAGAGACAATAACCACCTGTTAATGCTGTTTACCTGTAATAAATAGCAGCTTTCATGTTGCCCCTTTACACATTGTTTAGGCACTAAAATGTATGAATAAGTGAATAAATGAATCAGAAAAGTCTATTTTTTTGTCAGATTTGTGTTAGCAGTAAATAGCTAGTAAGATTTTTCACACTTGGCTAACTAGCTGGTTCATTTATGTGATAGTTGCTAATGAACACAAAACCAATAAACTAGCTACCAAACACTGACAACAATCAGGGCATGTGTGATGAAAATGATATATTTATGATATATTAATCTATTTAAAAGTTATTTCGTTTAGAAACAGCTGGATTTCAGGGTATGTAGCAGCATCAGGTCCTACACAAACTACTGACTTTTCAGAGCTAGTGAAAATACAATTCACCAGACAGTGGATCTTTGATCTGTCCATTCCAATAGTAAAGGAATAAGCCGGTGCTTTAGGTGTTTATATTCAGTGAATTTTGTGTACTCAGATTCTTCTAAATGCTGGCTACAGAACTATGTACTACCTCATAAACTCGTATCATGGTCACCCTCATCCCAGCAAATAACACAACGGCATTTCTTTCTCACAAGAACACTGAATTATTATTTTTTTGTTTCACTGCACTTGTTCTGCCACTGGTGCTGAATGAACACATGCAGAGGGATTCTCTGTTGGTATAACATTGCTAGAATGATGAAATTCCTCTCAGCAAGTGACGAGCAGCTTGGTCAGCTGACCTGAATACTGCACGTTGATTCGCTAAAATGGACTTATTGGTTTTTGCTCACAAACGACAATGGCGCTTGTCAGCTTTTGCAGTAAAACGTGAACCTTTAAAAGTGGTTTCAGGCCTTGTGATGCCTTTAAAGTGGACAATACCGGCTTTTTTGACAAAACGCGTTTAGGGTGCAGATTGTGCAATATGTGGAGAATAACAACAGTCAGGTCTTTTTTTTTTGTAAAAATGCCGTTTATCGGTTTTTGCAAATAAACTCACTCTCTATCTATCTACACTATATTGCCAAAAGTATTCGCTCACCTGCCTTGACTCGCATATGAACTTAAGTGACATCCCATTCCTAATCCATAGGGTTCAATATGACGTCGGTCCACCCTTTGCAGCTATAACAGCTTCAACTCTTCTGGGAAGGCTGTCCACAAGGTTTAGGAGTGTGTTTATGGGAATTTTTGACCATTCTTCCAGAAGCGCATTTGTGAGGTCACACACTGATGTTGGACGAGAAGGTCTGGCTCTCAGTCTCCGCTCTAATTCATCCCAAAGGTGTTCTATCGGGTTGAGGTCAGGACTCTGTGCAGGCCAGTCAAGTTCCTCCACACCAGACTCTGTCATCCATGTCTTTATGGACCTTGCTTTGGTCACTGGTGCACAGTCATGTTGGAAGAGGAAGGGGCCAGCTCCAAACTGTTCCCACAAAGTTGGGAGCATGGAATTGTCCAAAATGTCTTGGTATGCTGAAGCATTCAGAGTTCCTTTCACTGGAACTAAGGGGCCAAGCCCAGCTCCTGAAAAACAACCCCACACCATAATCCCCCCTCCACCAAACTTTACACTTGGCACAATGCAGTCAGACAAGTACCGTTCTCCTGGCAACCGCCAAACCCAGACTCGTCCATCAGATTGCCAGATGGAGAAGCGCGATTCGTCACTCCAGAGAACGCGTCTCCACTGCTCTAGAGTCCAGTGACGGCGTGCTTTACACCACTGCATCCGACGCTTTGCATTGCACTTGGTGATGTATGGCTTGGATGCAGCTGCTCGGCCATGGAAACCCATTCCATGAAGCTCTCTGCGCACTGTTCTTGAGCTCATCTGAAGGCCACATGAAGTTTGGAGGTCTGTAGCGATTGACTCTGCAGAAAGTTGGCGACCTCTTCGCACTATGCGCCTCAGCATCCGCTGACCCCGCTCCGTCAGTTTACGTGGCCTACCACTTCGTGGCTGAGTTGCTGTCGTTCCCGAACACTTCCACGTTCTTATAATACAGCTGACAGTTGACTGTGGAATATTTAGGAGCGAGGAAATTTCACAACTGGATTTGTTGCACAGGTGGCATCCTATCACAGTTCCACGCTGGAATTCACTGAGCTCCTGAGAGCGACCCATTCTTTCACAAATGTTTGTAAAAACAGTCTGCATGCCTAGGTGCTTGATTTTATACACCTGTGGCCATGGAAGTGATTGGAACACCTGATTCTGATTATTTGGATGGGTGAGAGAATACTTTTGGCAATATAGTGTATCTAATATATATATATATATATATATATATATATATATATATATATATATGTATAAATATGCTAAAGAAGCTGAGGGTAAAGGTGATGGACTGGCCAAGCATGTCTCCAGACCTAAACCCTATTGAGCATCTGTGGGTCATCCTCAAATGGAAGGTGGGGGAACGCAAGGTCTCTAACATCCACCAGCTCTGTGATGTCATCATGGAGGAGTGTAAGAGGACTCCAGTGGCAACCTGTGAAGCTCTGGTGAACTCCATGACCAAGAGGGTTAAGGCAGTGCTGGAAAATAATGGTGGCCACACAAAATATTGACACTTTGGGCCCAATTTGGACATTTCCACTTAGGGGTGTAGTCACTTTTGTTGCCAACGGTTTAGACATTAATGGCTGTGTGTTGAGTTATTTTGAGGGGAAAGAAAATTTACACTGTTATACAGGCTGGACACTCATTACTTTCATTTCTTCAGTGTTGTCACATGAAAAGATATAATAAAATATTTACAAAAATGTGAGGGTTGTACTCACTTTTGTGAGATACTATACACATTATATATATATATATATATATATATATATATATATATATATATATATATATATATATATATATATATAAATTAAACATACACTTTTTATTTTGTTTAACATGTCCGTTTGGTTTGCTACTCGTCGGTTTGCTAGTATAACCTGTGATGTGTTTTGCTTTTAAATGATATTGTAAACTCGATGAGCTTCGATGGTAGACCAGTTCTTCATTACAGTGTATGAACACACAGATGCATACTATCTGTGGTGGCTTTCAGTCTCTACTGTGTTCACACTGCACAATGGATCGGTGACAGGAGGTTTCACACTGCATCACTTCACAACAGGAAAAATCGCCAAAACTCTGTCTGGTCCACAAACTGCGTTTCACAACCGAAATAAGAAGGATATAACAAGATCACACATGAGATCAGAGTTATCACGCAGAACTGGAAATTAAATCCTACAAGAAGTTCACGATCCAAATGGTCAGTGCAGGGAACAAGGATTGTGTGTTCTGTATAATTGAACAAATGAATAATTTTGGTGTCCTGCGGCTGGTCAAGCAAATACGGTAATTCTGCTTTATTTCTGTTTGATGTATTGTAAAGCTTATTTATTCTGTTGATAAAAACCTATAAACTCTATTAAACTATAATATTGTGCTTTAACCGATGCCATGCTTGCTGATATTGTGGTATATAACTCCTCCCCGAACTATCCGCTACCCTGTATCTAACTCTCCCATTGGCTGTAGGTGATCAGGTTTCAGTAAGAGCTCTTTTCACACTGCAGGATTTGGAATCGAGTTTTATATTATATATTATATTATATATATTTATTTATTAGGGATGCCAAAATACTGAATATAGTATTGAAGCATTCGGTACGACCTCCACAGTTCAATATACGTATGTGAATCACGGTTTTTACGGATTTTTGTTGAAATTATTTCCATGTGTTTCATTACTCTCTGAACCGCCTGTTTGTCTTTGCCTGTACTGTATTTTTACGCTCAGACAGCCACGCCTCCCCGCGAGTAAATATCCAATCAGTGAGCGCTAAAGTTAGGAGAGCTTAACCATGCTTGTGATGTTGGTGTCAGATTTAAACTCTCACCAAGGCGAGTGGTGAAGTGAGAAAAATACGAGGAAGCACCGCTGTCTTTCAGATCTGTGGTGTGGGAACATTTCAGATTTGTTGTTGACTACGATGCCGATGAAACAAAAACGCTAAACAAAAAATGACTGTGTAAAGCACTGTTACACACGAGTTAACTACTGACATGGAAATACTTCCAATCTGCACACCACACATCTGCAGCTCCATCACCCAGAGATATCACTGTGTGGAAGCAGGATGGCAGAGCAGGTAACACAGGAACCCAAAAAACAACAGTCCCCAGCTGATTCCTTCCAGCATTCATACACAACTGGTTCCAAGAGACACAAAAAAATAACAAATGCAGTAGGGGTGTTCATTGCTAAAGATTTGCAGCCATTTTCAGTAATCGGTGCTCGACACACGGTACACACTATCGTCATGTCCTTTTTTCTTTTTTTTTTTTTTTTTTAGCACCGAGGCAATTCCCAACCTCTACGAAAAGACACACAAAAAAATCAAAAACTAATTGGCTAAAGCACAAAGATGTGTACATGTATACAAGTTGATTTTTGCATTTAAGTTAAATAAAGAGAATTGCAACTAAAACCAGTTTTTGTCTTCTTAAAATCTTACTGTTCCTGTCACCTAAGCAAAGAATAATGAAAAAAACACTTTAATTTGCCAAGCCATCAGAACCGAACCGAACCTATATATAGGACAGAACATCGGGGTAAATGAGGAACATGTGACATGGCAGGAAAGCAGAATAGGAGGGGAGTGGCACAAAACAGGTGGGGAATACACAAACAGAAAAGCGGGCTATGATGAATTACCTGCCAGCACCCCCTCTGTTGGTCTGGCATGGAGCTGGCCCAGTAGCTCATAACAAGTAAGCCCTGCTCACAGTTCACACCTTAAAGGAGACTGAAACGATTCCTGACTAATCATCTAAGAGAACTAATTAGCATAAACCAGCAGTCTCTCCCAAGCAACACTACAGAATCAACAACGCTATACAATGCAATTCAAACAGCATGACTCTGGATCCAACTGAGTTAAGGAGCAATACAAAAAGTCAGAAAATCTTACCAAAAAAATAAATTCAAAATAAAGAACTTAATACACACTGTATAGTGTATAGAGTGTAGATTAGACAGAAACACTGACTTATACATATTATCATAAAGAAACAAAAACAGAAATATGGAAAAGGGATGACTGGTACAATCGTATTTATAAGAGAGCTTTAATGTAGATGTTCATGTTACTCACAGAGAGATGATCTTACCTCAGTGTGTCCAGTTTACAGTGAGGATTCTCCAGTCCAGCAGAGAGACTCTTCACTCCTGAGTTTTGAAATCTATTCCCAGACAGATCCAGTTCTCTCAGACTGGAGGATTCAGAGCTGAGCACTGAGGCTAAAGCTGTACAGCCTTTTTCTTTTAGGCCACAATTATTAAAACTGAAAGCAAATACAAAATACAGGGCACAGTAGCACCAGTGTACATTATCAAACATATTATTAAACCTTTCCAAAATAGAAATATTAACTCTAAAATATATCTCAGAAGCTAATATTGCAACACAATAAATTATGTAATGTTTGCATATTAAATGAAACTAGAATGTTTCACTCACTAGAAAATGTGAGTGTGATTGTGAATATGTTGCTTAAACTATTGCAAGACATGCTCAAATAATATTTAAAAGCTAAAGTCACAGTTTATGTAGTTTATGTGGCTGTAGAGTAAGAATTCAAGCTGTAGGAACAGTTTAAAGACGATGCGTCCTTAAAAAAAACTCTTCCCCTACTCTAGCTGACGACACACACACACACACACACACACACACACACACACACACACACACACACACACAGTAGCGGTCTAAAGTCTGTGAAAAATACATTTAAAAATCCATATAAAATAAACTATAATACTTACCAGCATGAAAAGTAATAGCACACCTAAGCAGCATTTTAGCGTTGGAACCATGTTTCTAGCTATTACTCTTTAGGACTGGTAATGTTTATATGCTTGTTTACGACATCTACAGATGCGTTTACAGCACATACCGAAAATCCCCGAGAAAGACCGAACTGTACGGAAACCAGGGAAGTCCGTGAAAAATGCATGTACAAATTAATATAAAATAAACTACAATACTTATCAACATGAAACTTAAGCACACTTAAGAAACACATGATGAACATTTTAGCATTGGAACCAGAATTTTAGCTATTACCGTTTAGGACTAGTAGCGTGCCCAGGAAACGGAATAATAATAATAATAATAATAATAATAATAATAATAATAATAATAAATAGTAATGATAACAAGAGCGTGATTGCTGACGCAATCACACTAATAAAGAGAATTACATAGAACACAGACCATATATCCAGTCTGATGAAGTTCTTTAATCTTCTCTGCTGCTAACATTAACAGTATAACAGTTATATTCAGCTTTACTTACTCAGCTTTTCTGGATGCTGCAACCACAGGCAGGAGCTTCAGAAGAACCTCGTCTGATGTACAGTGTTTGTTGGTATATTTCTTAAGGACAAACACATCCTCTTCCTGTGCTGATGTCAGTAACACAAACACCACAGCTGACCACTGAGAAGAAGAAAGTTTGTTTTGTTGTAAATTTCCTGATTGCAGGTAGTGTTGGATTTCCTCAACTAGAGAATGATCATCCAGCTCATTCAGACAGTGGAACAGATTGATGGATTTCTCTGGTGAGGGATTCTCTGTGATCTTCTTCTTGATGTAATGAACTGTTTCCTGTCTGCTGTCAGAGCTACTTCCTGTCTGTGTCACTATGGTTTGTAAGAGGATCGGATTGGACTCCAGTGAGAGACCCAGAAGAAAGCGAAGGAACAGATCCAGATGTCCATTTTCCCTCTGTAAAGCCTGATCTACAGCACTCTTGTGTAGATCTAACATTGTAATTTCTCTGAGCAGTGTGGACATTTTAGAAAACAGTCTTTTCTGAAGAATATTTTTCTTTTTATTCATGAATGTCAGATGCACATACAGAGCTGCGAGGTGCTCCTGAACGCTCAGATGAACAAAGCAGTACACTTTACTCTGGTGAAGTCCAAACTCCTCTGTGAAGATCTGAGTACACACACCTGAATACACTGATGCTTCTGTCACACCAATGCCACACTCCATCAGGTCTTCCTCATAGAAGATCAGGTTTCCTTTCATCAGCTGCCTGAAAGCCAGTTTACCCAGTTTCAGAACCATTTCTTTATCTGCCTCTCTGCTCTCTGTGTACTTTTTCTTGATGATGTTTGTCTGAATGATGAGGAAGTGTGTGTACATTTGAGTCAGAGTCTTGGGGATCTCTCCACTCTCTGCTTCACCCAACATTCTCTCTAGAACAGTGGCTGAAATCCAGCAGAAGACTGGGATGTGGCACATGATGTAGAGGCTTCTTAATGACTTCAGGTGTGTGATGATTCTGTTGCTCAGACTCTGATCTCTGATCCTCTTCCTGAAATATTCCTCCTTCTGTGGGTCATTGAACCCTCGTACCTCTGTGACTCGATTAATCCACTCAGAGGGGATTTGATCAGCTGCTGCAGGTCGGGAGGTGATCCAGATGAGAGCAGAGGGAAGCAGATTCCCTTTGATCAGGTTTATCAGCAGCACATTCACTGATGCTGATTCAGTTCCATCACACACTCTCACTGTGTTCTGGAAATCCAGAGGGAAACGACACTCATCCAAACCATCAAAAATGAACAGAACTTTGTGCAGACTGGAAATGTTTGTTTCTTTCATCTCTTTAAAAAAGAAATGAAGAAGCTCCATCAGACTCAGTTTTTGGTCCTTCATCAGATTGAGCTCTCTGAAAGGAAGTGGAAATATGAGATGAACATCCTGATTTGTTTTCCCTTCAGCCCAGTCTAGAATGAATTTCTGCACAGAGACTGTTTTTCCAATGCCAGCGACTCCCTTTGTCAGAATGCTCCTGATGGGTTTGTCTTCTTCAGATAAAGGTTTAAAGATGTCACTGCAGCTGATTGGTGTTTCCTCTGTTGCTGCTCTCCTGGATGCTGCCTCGATCTGTCTCACCTCATGTTCATTATTGACTTTCCCACTGTCTCCTTCTGTGATGTAGACCTCTGTGTAGATCTCATTGAGAAGTGTTGGGTTTCTCTGGTTTGTTATCACATCATTTACATGCTGAAACGTCTTCATCAGATTTAATCTGCATCTCTCCTGAAGATGAGGTCCAGTGGTTACAGACCTACATCTGTAAAATGGTTATAGACATGTGGTGAGATAACAAGCACAGTCCCTGTAATACTGACTCTACTGTATATGTGTTTGATAAACTAATCAATCGGATTGGAGAAATGTTTATAATAGCAGTATAATAATGATCATACCACTGTCACAGTCTCACTTCAGAGTCTGATCTTACCCTGTGTCTGTGATTATGATCTTCTGCTCTGTTTTGTCTCTCCCTCGCTGGAGGTCACTGTGTGAAAAAAGGATTTTATATCACTGACCTGTGTTCTTCCTCACCATTATTCACATTACTCAAAATTATGGCTTTCAGCATCAAATCTGCTTCATGATTTACAAATGAAAATGTCAATAATTCTGATGGATATGTTTTTGAACTGATTTTACTAGAATGGAGCTATTTTGCTATAATTATCAAACTATATATTTAGTTTGATAATTATAAACTATTTTAGAGTTTATTTATTGAGTGTTAAAGAGCTGAACATCATGTATCTTTGGCTGTAGTTGATACTGTTAGAGAGAGAATTACCTTTCATATATTGTAACTTTTGGTTTTGACAGCTCAGGTCAAAGGTCAGGTGTTTAATGACTTTCACATGTCAATCAACAGAGTGGTCAACAAAGGGGGTTACAAAAAGGTCAAAGATCAAATGACTAAGGAATGTGTAATGACTTCTACATGGCGGTCAACAGAGTGGTCAACATTTATAACTTGAATAGCCCCCATTACAGAGATACCATATGATTAATGATATGTAATTAATAGTAAGTATTAAAAAGGTCAAAGGTTAATGACTAATGAGTGTGTAATGACTTCCAAACATTGGTCATATAATCAAATAATAATTAGGATTTCCGGTTAAAACGTCATGGAGGTCTAAAGTCATTACTTTAAATGGATTTACAGCCAAACACACAGACAGACGGACACACACACACACACACACACACACACACACACACACAAAATTTGAAAAATAAAGACACACCCACCATTTTTCCCTTGAAATGCTCTACTTGTGAAATATTGGTGATTCTTTGAGCGCAACTATGGCCACTTGTCCTGATGCCCCAAAGAAGCTGAAATCTACTTTGGGGAGATTTGCAAAAATTTTAGAGCATAAACATATTCAGTATTGGTCGTTGTCAAACGGTTGTACAGCCGGGTTTTTTTTCAATGCGGAATCAGCAGACGTAGTGCTTTTCAGGTTATCTGGACCGGGGCACATCCACTGGAGGAGCATCACTTTTGATCAGTGTGACTGGGAAAAGTTTTGTAAATGGTGTAAGGACCAACAATACCCCGAGCAATACTCCCCCCCCCACCCATTTCGGGTAAATTCACCCTATAAAAGCTAGCACTTCCAAAAAGTTTGACATTCAGGTGTCTACCGCAAGGTTTCACATCTTTGGCTGAAGAACTTTTAAGTCTTCAAAAATTTAAGACTTCTCAAACCAAGGACTTCACAACAGGTAAGAACTTAAATTATCCTATACGTGATTTAATCTTATGAAATATTCAGAAGTTAAGTATACCCCGTCAACTTAAGCAGTCATGTTGTATTTAGATAGGAATATTATATCTTTTTATTACAGAACAAGAGCAGACTATGCTTATCTGATTCTAGTGTCTAGGTGTCACGAAACACCAGAGATGAGCAGGTAAGGGCAGGTTTAATCCCCAGAAGGGGTACGTTTATTGATGTTTGAATATGGGTGGAGAAAGGAGAGAGAGGAATACTCAGCTGAGTGAGATGGAACCTGGAAGCCAGAGCGGGAAGGAGATGGAAACGCCGTGCACGGAGATGAGTGGAGTTAGAGAGAGCAGCAACCGAGGTGAGAAGGGGAAGATAGCAGTTGGGGCTCAATCGTAGAAATAAGAGTAGCTCGGAGGCTAAAGCTAACGTATGGAAACGAAGCATATAGTCAGTTTCTCAAACGAGACCAGACGGGGAGGAAGTGGAGAGAGTGCTCTTAAATAGAGGAGTGGAGGTAAGAAACTAATGAGGTGCAGGTGAACTCAATCAGTATTCGGGTGAGCGAGTGCGCTGATGAGGGGTTGGGTCCGGCGTGCCTGTGACACTAGGACTATCAAAGTGAAGCCATAACTTAATAACATACATGTTATTAAGTTAATATTTTATATGTTTTACTGATTATTTAGAAAACGACATTGTGATCATTTCTGACGACAAGTTTCCTCACCCTGTCGCACAAGCCCCTAGGAATCTAAGAAAGCCGGAGCATCAAGACCCTCAGGCTTTCCAAAGACCTATAGTTGTAGTATTACCACAGCCTAGACCAAATCAACAAACTTCACATAAGTCACGTCATAAATGCATGAATACTTTGTAAAACCTTAAAACATATGGCATATATGTTTATATTTTGTTTGTGTTGTAATCAGAATTCGAGAACACTTCGACGGTCAGTGGTGATTCTAGTGATTCCGGTGGGTTGTGTGTTTTATAAATAATTTTATTCTATTTTCACCTACTCATTCAGTGCATAAAGCTCTCTCAAATTTCTGTCTTCTTTTAGATGTTTCACAAGGAGAACAAGAGGTGATTGAACAAATAGAGGAATTTGACTTGGTTCGAGAAGAAAACGTTCAAGAGGATTTTATACCGGAATATAACGCAGATGCAGAAGAAGAAAATGCTCAAGAGGATTATTTCTTGCACGCTCCTATAAACGATCAAGAGGAAATAGGACAATTACGGGGATGTAACTTTGGTCAAGAACAAAACCTTGAGGAGTTTAACGGTGCAATTGCAGAATTATTTCAAACAAGACTAGGATTACTGGAGAACTTTGATCATCTACATTATTCACTTCAAAACCGACCAGGTAGGGATCTTGTTGGATTTTTGCTTATCAATCATGAGTACTTATATAGATTTTTGACGGTGAATGATCATTTGATAAGAATTCTCTCCCAAGACTAGAAATAACAATGGCACAGAAGCGTTCAAATAACATTTCATTTTCAGAATGTAAAAAAATTAGAACTGAAGATACCCCATCATCACCATGTGATTTCAGTTTTGAAAATTCTTCAAATGGTCTGTTACAATATGACCCATACACAACCCTGAACCCATATTTAACTGAAGCTGTTAATGCACTGAACGAAAGTTTGATTCCATCACACCAGCTTGTTAGTCAGTGTCCTAGTGTAGATGAGATTGCATCAACTGCACCGGTGACTCTGTGCGACATATTCGACCAACTAAACCTGACCAACTAAGTCTGTTAAGATTACAGAATGGTATAAATGATTTCCAACACTCTGTACAATTAAATCCTGCCTTAATCGACGCAGTAAATGAACTAAACAAAAATCTAAGGACTTCAGATGAGATCATTAGTCATAATGAAAATTCCAGTCATGATAAACACACCGTTGTCTCCACACGACGTATTTTACGAATTAAACCAAAGTCTGTTGGGGTTGCAAAATAGTCTGAATGAAGGTCATTCTATGCAGTTGAACCCCGCCTTAATAGATGCTGTAAATCAGTTGAATGAAAGTTGGACCTTATCTACTGATCACAGCGTTAATACCGTCTCAACTCCTGAACCCTCTCAACAACACAGCCCATTAACTCCTCAAGATCTGTTTCATAATCTAAATCAAAGTCTACTTATGTTAAACGACAGCCTTGTTAACTTATTCACAAATCTCAAGCAAAAGCATTTGATAATGAGAACGTATTTGAAATGCCGAGCGATCTAAATGCTCAAATAGATGTTGCTGATCCAAATGTTCAGATAGATGTAATTGATCTAAATGCTCAAATAGATGTTGCTGATCCAAATGTTCAGATAGATGTAATTGATCTAAATGCTCAAATAGATGTCGCTGATCCATCTAAGTGTGAAATTTTTACAGACAATTCACTAGAATTAGTCATCCAAATAGTTAGACCGCCTCGCGGTGGTACAGGTAGTAAAATACAATTAGTAAAATATTCAGTTCAGAAGTTGTTCAGAAAAAAATGAGACATCTGTACATCTTTCACAACAAAGACATGTGCTTTGCATTATGCGTTGCACAACTTTTGAACCCTGGAAAAAACGATTTTCAGGTCGAACAGGTTGCTAAACAGATCCAACACACTGTAGGATTAACTGAAAACACAGCGGTCACGTTTGCAGATGTGTCTAAATTTGAGACGCAGTTAAACTGTAAAATCGTGATCTTACACTGTTGTAAAAACAAATCCGGATACTCTTTCTTTCAAAACACCAAAACTCCACACGAAAAAACAATTTACTTGTTTTTACACAATAACCACTATTATGGGGTTACAAACATCATGGGTCTTTTGGGGTCTAGTCATGTCTGTCGTTTTGTCACTCTGGGATTAACGATTTGCGCAAACACCAGTGTGAATTTAGTTGTAACGTTTGCCGCAATCCAGATTGCTACAAACAATCTAAAAATGTATCCCGATGCCCAGATTGTTTGAGATTGACAAACATAAGGCGAGGCTTCAGTTGAGCAATGGTGAGTATTCTTTGTGTGAATCTGGCTTCTACTGTGGGGAATGCAATAACAGGATACATCAGAACCCATTTAACTGTAAAAAACGTGTGCTCTATGGCTACGTGTAAACTCTGTGGCGAAAAATTTGATCCAGACACAGAACATAACTGTTTTATACAACCGATAAAGAAAGAATCGAGAACCAGGAAATACATCTTTTATGATTTCAAGACCAGACAGGAAATAGGAACTCGTATAGCTTTCACGGAAGGGAGTGGGTCGGAAGGAGACGGGTGCGTCGAATACTGCATAAACGACGTCGACATTTTGAGAAAGGGTTGTTTAGCTTTCAGAAATGAAATTCTGCAAAGTACAAAGGTCGACCCTTTTAAATGCATAACGATCGCTTCTGTGTGTATGAAGATCTTCAGAACTATGTTTCTCCCCCAAAACACGCTAGCTATTCTGCTGCTTGACAATTACCTCAACAGGCAGAAATCTTTCTCAACACCCTCAATTCAGTGGCTCGAATACATTTCCGCCACACAAAACCTTCCCATTCAACACGCGTTGAACAAAGGTGGGGCCAGGTTTGGTAACTATTTTGTAGACGGTTACTGCGAAATTGGTCAGACGTGAAAGGTTTTCGAGTTTCTTGGTTGATTTTATCACGGTTGTGAAAAGTGCAAGTCACAACTATGTGGGAGCACGAGTGGAGTGAAATGAAGAAAAGTGACAGCCATGTGATAAACTTTCTAAGAGAGTTTCACTTCCCCGAACGTTTAAACCCTCGAGATGCGCTTTATAGTGGACGCACCAATGCATTACATCTGCACTATCTAGCCAAACCCAGGGAGAGAATCATTATTATGATTTCACCTCTCTATACCCGTATGTAAACAAGACAAAAATGTACCCAACCGGCCACCTGACCATCATTTTCCGGGACTTTGAGCCTCTGGAAAATTATTTCGGTATAATTAGAGCAAAAGTGCTGCCACCTAGAGGCCTGTGGGCACCCGTTCTCCCTTTCCGTGTAAATAACAAACTCCTCTTTCCTCTATGTAGGGCATGCAGCAAGCTGCAACAAAAACAATGCGATCACACAGATCAGGATAGAGCTCTCACAGGTACCCGGGCTTTGACTGAAATAGCAAAAGCCATAGAAAAAGGATACAAAATTTTAAGTGTTTGAAGTCTGGCACTTCCCCAATAAGCGTGACAATCTTTTTACCGACTACATTAAAATGTTCCTCAAGACCAAGCAGGAAAGTTCAGGATATCCAACCTGGGTAGTAGATGAAGCCACTAAACGTGAGTACATAAAGAAATATGAAGAAAATGAGGGAATTAAACTAGACCCAAATAACATTACAGTTAATCCTGCCAAAAGATCAGTGGCTAAACTCGCATTAAATTCATTGTGGGGTAAGATGTGTCAAAGACCTGACAGATCGAACACAACTCTGATTAGCGATCCTGCTGAGTTTTTACAGTTCATGTTCTTGGATGTGTACAATGTTAACCAGTTCGCTTTTTTGAACGACAAGGTAGCACTCGTGCAGTGGCGTTATGCAGACGATAGACTCATTAAACCCGGGAATGCTAATGTTTTTATTGGGATCTTCACTACCGCGTATGCTAGACTTGAGCTGTACAATCTGATGGACCGACAGAATCAACACTGTTTGTACACCAACACCGACAGCGTCATTTTTAAAAGTAAGGAAGGTGACTGCATGCCGCCTCTGAGTGATTATTTAGGTGGTCTTACCAGCGAACTAGATGACGGCGACCAAATTTTTGAATTCATAAGTGCCAGCCCTAAAACATATGGATACAAAACAATAAAAGGAAAAACAACAATGAAAGCTAAAGGTATCACTTTAAATTACACCAATTCCGAAATTGTTAATTTAAAATCTCTGACAGAGCTGGTGGACAATCGTGAAAAATCGGGACCAAGCCGGTCAGCTTATAACCTCACAAAATCAAATTGTGAGAGTTAAAAAGGGGTTTCATTTGAGAAACCAGCCACAGTTGAAAAGGTTCAGGGTTGTATATGATAAGCAAGTTTTATTACCTGATTTCACAACTCTCCCTTACGGGTACTAAGGCTGTTCATGTATATATGTATGTATGTATATATATGTAAGTATGTATGTATGTATAGTTTATTTTGTTTGTTTCTGTTGATTTGACACATCATCAGTCATGGAAAATATGAATGTGAATGCTTTTGATGCCAGGATGCAATTACCTTTTTCATGTATCGTGTGCGGACCTAGTAATAGCGGTAAATCATATTTTATCAAGCATCTGCTGGAAAACTGTAAAGAGGTATTTTCAAAAGTCCCTGAAAATATTGTGTGGATTTTTTGTTGTTGGCAACCTCTGTACGATGAATTGTTGTCCAAAATAAATATAAAATTTCTTCAAGGAATCCCTGATTCGTTGTGTGACGATGAACTATTTCCCCCCAACAAAACAAACTTATTGGTAATCGATGACTTGATAGAAGCTGACAGTAAGAATGACGAAGTAGAAAAAGCTTTTACAAAATACACCCATCACAGAAAACTGAGCGTCATCTATCTTGTTCAAAATTTGTTTTTCCAAGGCAAAGCTAGTAGAACCATTAACCTAAATGCCAACTACATGGTTCTTTTTAAAAACCCTAGAGATAAATTACAGATCAGCGTACTATCTCGTCAAATGTATCCTGATAACAGCAAGTATTTTTTAGAATGTTTTCGAGATTGACATCAGTCCTTAACAAAATGTTAACACAATTAACATGGAGACCGCAGACAAAATGTATTTAATCCCTCAACATCAACTCGATAAACTTAGAAACATCACCACTGAGAAAGAAAGCTTAAGAAAGACTGCTGAAAACAACTTGGATGAGACAACATGACACATTTTGTTAAGGACTGATGTGAATGATTATGAGAAGGCTAAACTCTATGCATTGGCACTGCAAAAATTTTTAAACTTGGTAAAATTAGGAGATCAGGAAACCGCTCAACTAACCTTAACCCTGCCTAAAATACCGGAAAGCAAAACAGAGACAACCGTGACTGAAGGTCCATCACTTCCGGGAGATGGAATCGTACAAGAAGTGCTTGCTAATGTTTCAACGAGGAGCAAAAGAAATGCATCGTACATTATGGAAAATTTTTTTAAATTTAATTTTTTAAATTTTTAAATTTACCATACATAGACATTATGCGGTTAAAGGAATAACCTTTAGCTCTATGACCCAGAAAAAATACACAGTGCAGAGGTAAAATTTTGAACTTGTACAGGGTTATATTTTATTTTGCTACAGTTTTTTCTCAAAAAATAATCGATAGAATCAGGAAAGAGTTCGTAATCTGGTGGGTTTCCATATGAGTCAAAAAATTCCCCGCAAGTTTCATCATTAATACATAAAGCTAGCCAATGCTCGCCCTGCATGTGTCTCGGATGTGTATTTGCGATAAACAGAGCTGGAAATCTTGTCAAGGTGTTCGTAGGTAATTCATCGCTGGCCACCACACCGCAGAATATTTTAGTTATTTCAGGGCAACTTCTCATAACATCCATCAGTTGTCCAGTGTCCATTTGTTACTGGTAATCGATGAGCATGTTTCTTCTATTGTTTACTTCTAGAATGCTGTCGAAACTAGCGTACACCATTAGATTCACGGTTCTCGGAAGGGCTTGTCAAAATCTGAGTTCCAAACGCATATTCCCCGACTTTATCAATGACAAATGTCGGCCACAGTCGTCATCGGGGTTCAAGTTAAATGCGAATAAAGTATAACCGTGCGTATACTCATCTCTGTTAATCGACATGCCTGATCCTTTAACTGTCTTCCTGATGCTAAAATTAAAGATTGGAATTCACCGACCACATTTCCGGACTGGAAATCCGGTTGAAACGGTTTTGCAGGATATTGAGTACCGTCTACGTAGAGCGCTACAAACTCTATCGTAATGTTTAAAATTAAACAGGTTTTTGTTGTACGAACCGCTGAAGGCATCATTGTCTACCATTCCAAAGATAATGGTTTTAGGAAAAGATTCGCGTGAGCAAATGCGACTCCCCGCAGCCATGCTGAAAGTCTTCATGCAAACTCTTTCGATAGGATATTTGGCCGTGGCTGTAAGTAGCGCTTGCGCATGCCCTAGTTTTACAGCCGGTGAGACGGATACTTTCTTCACAAAAAGAGAAGCATTGAGCATTTTTAGAACAAAATTGGTATTTCCTTCCTTCATCAAGCAAAATTCATCTTTACTGCGAACCTTTTTAATCCACAAATCAACGCCATTAAGTAAAAATTTATCTTGAAAAAATATATCCGAGTGAATATGCCCAATCAGGTCAAAGGTGTTGCTTTCAGCACTAAACTGGGCCCTTTGTTTAAGACCATCGTTTCGACCATCAGGATCAGTGGCATCCATATGTCTTGCTGTGTCTTTGTAGAATAATCCGGTGCAAAATTGTGTTTCCAGGGTTTCTTTTCCATAGTTGAGGAGACATTCGAAGGTAGCATGGTATGGGTATGTACTGCTAGATTGAGAAATAAGACAATCCCCTAGCATCACATCTACTTGTGAGAAAAGCGATGCTATTGGATAGTTAACAATGCCAACCTTTGCATCATTAGCTATGTTGGTACCATCTGCATTCAGGATTTTGCAGGTTAGGTGTAAAAAGGTGTTGTCCAAGTCGAGGTAATCCTCACCATTTCCGGGCACAAAGAACTCTCTCACATAAGTGTACTTTTCGATACTCGTTTGGGTATAAGGTAGTGTAAAAATATCCAATTCCGACTTAGTACACTCTGAGGATAGACTGTGTAAAAAAGCCATGATGTTAGAAAATGTTCAACCACTTTCTTTTGTGAGAGATGGGAGGATGCTTCGTGCCTTTCTGCTTGGTCTTTTTCACACTGATCTTGATTTTAGTTACCTTGCGTCTTTTATTCAGAATCATGTGTCGATGTCCTGGGGGTCTTTTAGATTTTCTGCGTGCAATCAGTGCTAGACCTGATCCATCCTGATTCTAAGTGTGTGTCTTGTTTATAACGGCGCTCACTACATCGCTTACAATACATTTGGTAGCAGTTTTTAAATGAGGTTTTGCAATAGCGAAACCTCTTTTGAGGAATGGAACAGCCATTCTAAAAAGACCCTTAAACAGACCACCGAGACCTGCCCCATACATGGTGGGGGCACCGTGAAACCCCGGGAGGCCATTTCTGGCCTGATTGATGTAATAATTCACATAGGAATGAGGATCAGCGTACCGCCTACCCATCTTTTTTACAATCGGAACGAATGTTTAGCAGGTTTGAAGTGTAGTTTGGCTATAAATTTCCTGTAAGTAAACGGTATTCGTCTGTTCTGGTCCAATTTAACCTCGATTACTATATCGGTTGTGTGATTCTTGGTCAGAGACACATAGTGCAGCTTGTCGTAAGATATTGTGACCACTTTATTGTTTTCCCCTGTTATATGTACACATCTCAACAAAGGGATGAAACTGTTACCAATGCGCTGATGCTCAATGATGTCAGTATACACGTACATTGTGTAAAAGCCGGCACGAATATCAGCTGGATAAGGCGCTTCCGGGTCGTCAAACGTTAACAGAGTGTTGGGTTGCAGACCTAGCATATATGCCAAGTTTCCATTAGCGCTGAATGTGTACGTTTTTTGGCATACCATACGTATTTTATTTTTTATGGGGTTATAGGATAACTCCATGTCAATATTATGGTTTTTTATTGTTTGGTTGATTTCACTAACCAGTTTTTCAATACTTTCATAATATGCTTTAGTGATGTGACAGACGTAGTATTTTATTTTCTTTGATCCGTTCAACAGAACCACATGAAATTGACATTCTTGCTGGCTTACTGAGTGCCAACTATGGACATATTGAACCTCCGCGAGTGAAATCTCCCATTCTCCTTTCAAATTGATTGGTTTGGCTAATTTAGTAGTATAGTATCCAATCTTATTTTTAGGATATACACTATATTGCCAAAAGTATTCGCTCACCCATCCAAATAATCAGAATCAGGTGTTCCAATCACTTCCATGGCCACAGGTGTATAAAATCAAGCACCTAGGCATGCAGACTGTTTTTACAAACATTTGTGAAAGAATGGGTCGCTCTCAGGAGCTCACTGAATTCCAGCGTGGAACTGTGATAGGATGCCACCTGTGCAACAAATCCAGTCGTGAAATTTCCTCGCTCCTAAATATTCCACAGTCAACTGTCAGCTGTATTATAAGAACGTGGAAGTGTTCGGGAACGACAGCAACTCAGCCACGAAGTGGTAGGCCACGTAAACTGACGGAGCGGGGTCAGTGGATGCTGAGGCGCATAGTGCGAAGAGGTCGCCAACTTTCTGCAGAGTCAATCGCTACAGACCTCCAAATTTTTTGACATTTTGGACAATTCCATGCTCCCAACTTTGTGGGAACAGTTTGGAGCTGGCCCCTTCCTCTTCCAACATGACTGTGCACCAGTGCACAAAGCAAGGTCCATAAAGACATGGATGACAGAGTCTGGTGTGGAGGAACTTGACTGGCCTGCACAGAGTCCTGACCTCAACCCGATAGAACACCTTTGGGATGAATTAGAGCGGAGACTGAGAGCCAGGCCTTCTCGTCCAACATCAGTGTGTGACCTCACAAATGCGCTTCTGGAAGAATGGTCAAAAATTCCCATAAACACACTCCTAAACCTTGTGGACAGCCTTCCCAGAAGAGTTGAAGCTGTTATAGCTGCAAAGGGTGGACCGACGTCATATTGAACCCTATGGATTAGGAATGGGATGTCACTTAAGTTCATATGCGAGTCAAGGCAGGTGAGCGAATACTTTTGGCAATATAGTGTATATCCAATGATGCATTACATGGAAGAGTTAAATAGAATCCGCTCTCTTCCGTGGTTAAAGAATTCCCGTTTTGTTCGAGGCAATACTTTTAAGTTCTAATGCATGATGTCAACTACTTCTTTGGCAGGATTCCAGGAATTAAATTTATCAGGCCACCCCACCCATTTCACCAGACAGACTTTTTTTCCGGTTTTGGATCTTTTCAGACAAGATTTTCTCTATTTTGAACGCCCTGTCCTTGCCAATAATAATCTTTTGTAACTCATAAAAGGTTCACTTAATTTTTTCACCGTCACAGTCTTTCAATTTATATACCGGGGGATCTCTCGGTAACCGTTCAGATATTGTAAAGTATTCATCTGTAAAATTTTGTTCATAGTCTTTTTAAACGGAAAATTCTAACAACGTTACCGACTATAAACTTGAATTTTGGTTTCTTTATTTTCGGTGAAAATAATCCGTAAAGGGTTTTAAATACGCTGAAGGAATTGGTTTTGTTCACATCGACGGGTTTCATTTTGATGCTGGAATGGTAACTGTGATTGTACGCGTGGACCAAGTCCTGTACAACGTCTGTGTATTTCATGTTAAAAGCTGTAAAATATCTCCACATCCTGGTCTTTAGCGTTCTATTAAATCATTCACACACCGCTGCTTTCTGCCCTGTGCCTGTAGCAAAGTGAACAATGTTGTGTCTATTCATTAAATTTTGAAAATTTTTGTTAAAAAACTCCTTCCCTTGGTCAGTTTGTAGTTTTTTGGGGACTCTACCTTCCTTTAGAATGGAATCAAAAGCTTTAGTCACCTCTGTTCCGGTCTTGTTTTGTAACACACGAACCCAAGCATGTTTAGATAAAATATCTATACACATTATCAGAAATTTTGCATTGTCATTACTCTCTGACTCGTTGGACATATCGACTAAATCAGCTTGCCTTTATTCATCGATGTTTTTACGAAAACCTTGTTTCTTTTAAACTTTGTATATAGTGGTTTATGCAGTGTGTACGCATCTTGCTCCGCTAGCCAGTTTTTTTTATCTCTGCATCAACTCTCTTACCCACTTTCTCAACGATAGCTCTTTGCAAACTCTCAATACCGCCGTATGACCCTGGGTCTGACGATGTATAGTATATGTTCTTCATCAATTGTTCAGTCATTTCGGAGTAACAGAAGAAAAATGGTCAAATACAGATATGGATTATTGATTTTATTTCAGGACACTTATGTGAGTAAGGTTTACATTTTTATACGTCAAATATTCAATCAGATAACCAAAGACTTTTACTATATCAAGATTTTCCTTTCTAAGCAATTGTAAAACACAAATATCTGATACATAGGTTAAGATGCATAATACATGACTAGTTTTACAATCGAATGGTTCAGCAAACATAGCGAATAAAAATCCTTGCACATGATTGTGGAAAGGAACAACAGTATTTATGTTGCACAAAGATTCCCAATTTTTACTAAAATCTCGCACTTTGTTCATGAACATTTCTAGTCTAAAAACAACTTCTTTATCGATGGGAAGATGGTTAGTAAAAATTCTTGAGTCATTGACTCTCAGCTCAACAATTTGTTGGAGAGCGGAGACGATCTCAGTCTTTAGATCTTTCTCGGGGTCACAATCGACGTGGCGTGCTTTGAGGTTTCCCATGTATGTGTCGGGTCAAGGGGTTCCAGAGACGAGTGAAAGCTCCAATAGTCCACAACATCTTCATACACCTGGTCACCACAGATTTCCTTTGTTTTCTCTTTAGCCTCACTCAGAACAGTTTTGATGTAAGGCTCATCTTTCCAATCACAAACGGCTGCCTCGGCGATTGCCTGAATTTTTTCCAAGGATGGAGTTTGCTTGATACCGCACATTTTCAGTCCTCTAGCCACCGTGTATTTCAACCACGGTTTAAATAGCTTTTTCATCAATCTGTAGGAGTTCATGTGTAGATAGTACTCATCGGGGTCGAATAAGCACGAGTGTTGGGGTTGACTCGGGTGATCAATCGCACACCCGTTGCAATTGTCTTTGAGATCTTGATCAATGATTCTGTCCAGCAGTTCTCCCGTCACAGCACGGATGATAGCTAGCACGGTGTTTGATATGCATCCGTCAGCTTCATTGTTCGTAGGCAGATAGGTCAGATTTCTTTTTCCTAGGGCTTCACCAATGTTTTCATCATCTTTACATCCAGAACAGATCACATCTTTATCTGTGGTAGCGACCGAGCTGTAAAAATAAGGCTTGTATCCCTTATTGCTTGCCGACATATTGTTTGTCGATGCTCAAAATGTTTTAACTCAGAAATGTAGTCTCTCTCATATATACACTGTTTGGGTGGAATCGGGGAGAAGGTGTGGTTTCTGCTCAGTCCTGAAAGATTAATAAAACAATGTCAAAAGAGATCTAGTTTTACTCTTATTTCATCCGTTCTTTTCACTTCTTGGAATAATTTGTCGATTTGTTTAAAGCAACACTGTAGATCATGCCAGCTGACCTGATCATATCTCACTCTGCAGTTCTCTTTGTTATCAGACGGGCAGTCGCCGGTAGTAGAAGTGGAAATATGCAGTAAAACCTGGTCCTTGGAGAAATTTGTTGCTCTGATGTGGTACATCTGTTGTGGAGATGTACTGTTTTTCCACTTCCGTTTGTCGGCCTCTGGTGAAAAGAAATCCATTCTAACAATGTACTCAAAGTCCTTACACCATTTACGCAACTTTTCCCAGTCACACTGATCAAAAGTGATGCTCCTCCAGTGGATGTGCCCCGGTCCAGATAACCTGAAAAGCTCTACGTCTGCTGATTCCGCATTGAAAAAAAAACCCGGCTGTACAACCGTTTGACAACGACCAATACTGAATATGTTTATGCTCTAAAATTTTTGCAAATCTCCCCAAAGTAGATTTCAGCTTCTTTGGGGCATCAGGACAAGTGGCCATAGTTGCGCTCAAAGAATCACCAATATTTCACAAGTAGAGCATTTCAAGTGAAAAATGGTGGGTGTGTCTTTATTTTTTAAATTTTGTGTGTGTGTGTGTGTGTGTGTGTGTGTGTGTGTGTGTGTGTGTCCGTCTGTCTGTGTTTGGCTGTAAATCCATTTAAAGTAATGACTTTAGACCTCCATGACGTTTTAACCGGAAATCCTAATTATTATTTGATTATATGACCAATGTTTGGAAGTCATTACACACTCATTAGTCATTAACCTTTGACCTTTTTAATACTTACTATTAATTACATATCATTAATCATATGGTATCTCTGTAATGGGGGCTATTCAAGTTATAAATGTTGACCACTCTGTTGACCGCCATGTAGAAGTCATTACACATTCCTTAGTCATTTGATCTTTGACCTTTTTGATACTTCAGTTACATGTCATCAATCATTAGGTGTCTCTGTATTGGGGCTATTCAAGTTATATTTGTTGACCACTCTGTTGACCGCCATTTGGAAGTCATTACACATTCCTTAGTCATTTGACCTTTGACCTTTTTGTAGCCCCCTTTGTTGACCACTCTGTTGATTGACATGTGAGTCATTAAACACCTGACCTTTGACCTGAGCTGTCAAAACCAAGTTACAATATGTGAAAGGTAATTCTTTCTCTACTGTGCCTTAGCCAGATTGCAGGATTTATTTTTCTTGTGTACTTTATCTTCAGACATTAATAATAGACACAATGCAGTTTAATTTGTGGCTCTTTCCTCAAAGATGCAATATCTGTGTGCTCCCAGGATTATTATATTCACATACAATTGTTTTGTACTCATGCTTGTGGTGCTTATGGGCAAGAAAAAAATAGCTTCTAAAGTGGAACCAGCTGTTTTTATCAGTTGTTTAGTAGATGCCCTCATTGACATACCTAAAGAAATGTATGATAATATGGATTGTGTTGAGTTGTGAAGGTGTATGTAAATGTCTTCTATTGTGTACAAGTACAACAAAGATTACTGAGTCTCATCAAAAATCAAAATCATGAACAATCTGTTATTAGTGTGTATGAGTTCCATCAATGTGTGTTACCCGTGTCTGGGTGAGGAGTCTCTCTTCTCTTTAAACCTTAGTGGTATATTCATAGACTCATTACTCTTCATGGACGCACAGCTTGGTATAGGAGAGTCCGATCTCTTTTCGTTGGTTTCACTGTGCACACACACACTCTTACAGTAAAGATCAGTAAACAACTTTAACTAAATTTATTTTGTTGTTTCATTTGATCTAAGTTTGGACCATGTTACATTTATTGGTAAAGAATATTAAGTAAAAAAAGATCTAACTCGGAGATGTTACCTGTGTGTAGATGAGAAGTCTTCATTATTTAATCCTGGTGGAGATTCTGTACACACATCACTGCTCATGGAGGAACTGCTGGGTCCTGCACAGTCTGATATCTTTACCTGGGTTTCACTACAACATACACATTTTACCATTAATGAATTATTTACAGACTTCAGATTATTGTTAATATGAACAGGTAGTCAGTAGATTTGAGTAGTGTAGTAGTAGACTTTTTTTTAAAGATTTTGGAGGGAAATGAAAGGATTGAAAATCTTGACAGATAAAAAAAGTAAATGATCCAAATAAGATTTTTTCCTCCAGGACACACATTACTCTTTAATGAGACACAACACTAGAATGTTCTATCATGATTTTATTAGACATTCACTACGTCAGTGTCGGGCTGTGTATTTCACACCTAGGCCTTCACTGGTGTCCTTCCTGAATTAATCCACCTCTATACCATCATTAATGACGCCACAGCAATAGATACTAATCAACCGTTATAGTTTAAATTTGGACCCCACCCCAGGGTTCCATGTCCTATAGGGCTAGTTGATTTTCTGCTCCTGTAGTTTCCCCTGCTGTTCTCACAATCCTGCAGGACAGACATCTCTGGCATGCGGTGGCATTGGTATTGAAGTTCCCATAGCATTAAGCCATGTAACCTGGTTCACTGAGAAGAGAACAAGATGCTGCATCACTTGCCACACACCGAAGTTCGACTAGCAAGTAGAAGCTAGAGTGATGCAATTTAGATATCCTTTTATGGTCTTGCTTGAACACTACTCATCACATGACCTCATTAAGCCAGTAGATATGTCCAGTAATCAGAATCATCGAACCCACTCACCCGTGATACTTTCTGTAATTACTGTATACTTATCAACAAAACCCCCTCACCCTCACTACATCCAGTAATCAGACTAATCACCAAACCCCCTCACCCTCACTATGTCTGGTAATCAGACTAATCACCAAACCCACTCATGGTCACTATGTCCGGCAATCAGACTAATCACCAAACCCCCTCACCCTCGCTATATTCGGTAAACAGACTGATCACCAAAACCCCTCACTCTGGCTATGCCTGGTAATCAGACTAATCACCCACCCTCCTCACCACGTCCAGTAAAACATGCAATGGCATGTTTTCACACAGAGCTTCAGACAATGCTTCTGTAAAGAGGAGTTCTGTGGGATATTGTTAAGGTCTACATTAATTTGTGTAATTGTAAAAGATTGTTTTCTCTTACTGGTTTAATGAATAAGGTTTAACACGAAAAGAAGGATGTATTAACTTCAGTGGGTCTGTTAAGCATGAATGGGCTTTATGTACCTTGTGGATTAATGAGCTACTCAGAATCTCACTATCAAACCTGATAAAGTTTAAAATAGGTCAGGCAACCTCGCAAAGGCCAACACTTGGCTTGTACAAACATGTCACACCTCAACAAAATACAATACAAAATGCATACCTTTCATTACTTTGCTTTTTGTTTGCAGTGAGAAAAGTTATGTTAAATCTGATTTACTTTGTAGATTTAGTGAAAATGCTAGAGAAAATAATTAGTGGAATAATGGAATAATTAGTGAAAATCCAAAATGGAAATCTGATTAATGTAACCAACATTTACCATAAATACACTCACTTCACACTTTACACACATGTATAATGACATATATAATCATATGACATATATAATCATATTTCCATAAAAGAAATAAAAATATTTTACCTTAAGTCAACAATCCTTGCCCTTCCTTTGTGTTTGTTCATTTGAACTTCTGAGATGGTGTCTAAGCCGGAGAAACCTGTAACTGCTTCAGGAACTCTTTCATGGTTGAACTGGTTTGGGTGGTTTATACCAAGGTATTATTGGAGCAAAATAAATTAGTGCTGTGATTTTTTGTTCCCTTTAAGCACACTCCTGTTCTAACATGTTATAATCCTTGAGTATTTTAAAACTTCAGAAGAAATAAGATTTATTTGGAGATGAAAAAAGTCAATAAAAAAAACTAAATCATTGAATTCAAGCCAAAAAACATTAAGTGTTACATAATTCATTCACATTAAAGTGTCATTCATAGTATTAACTAGATGTACAAAAATTAACAACACATTAACTTACTTTCTTCAGTAAAATATTCCAAATATTTAAAAAAAAAAAAAAACATAAAACCACAGATAAAACATTTGATTGAACTATTTTCAGGCATATTAATATCAGTTTTAAGCACCTATTGTTTACATATTTAATTATCATGGTATACAATACCTTCTTTATTGCACCATGTAAGGATGCATTCGAGGCAACAGGATCAGAATCCATAATGCAGATCTTCTTTAGAAAACGGCAGGCAAAAGACGTAATGAAATAGGCAGGCAATAGATCAGAACCGGAAAATCAAACACACTGGGAAAACCGAAACCGAAAACCAGAACTCGTACTCAACTAGGGAAGGCAAGGATCATACACAGAATACACAGATCATACACAGAATACAGAATACACAGATCATACACAGAATACAGAATACACAGAATACACAGATCATACACAGAATACAGAATACACAGATCATACACAGAATACAGAATACACAGAATACACAGATCATACACAGAATACAGAATACACAGATCATACACAGAGCAATCTTAATACAGAGAATAAAGGCTGGGTACGCACTCTAAAGAGGAAACAATTCTTCGCGTAGAACAAAGGCAGCATGCTGTTTAAATAGCCTAGAAACACCGGAAATAAGCACACAATGTTAAAACTCAGGCGAGGGCTCCCTCTGGCGTACGGGTTCCACATACACTGCTACACACCACCTATAATCATTTGCTCATCTGCACTCATTGTATTTACCTTCCTCTGTATACTGTTTATATATGCAAATTATTTATTTTTTTTATATACTGATTATATATGCTAATTATTTGCACTGCGAAAGTGCACGTCTGGTTAGATGCTAACTGTATTTTGTTGCCTTGTACCCAGTGAGAAAGTTGAATCTAATCTAATCTAATGTATAAACTAACTTATTGTACACCCCTTTATAACAGTTCAGTTTGTCTTACTGTAGCCTAGCCTACCTGAAGACAACCTGAGATTGTGTCTCTGCACTCAGGTGAACACACATGGCGCTCTTTTACTCTCTGGGTCAGAACTCAAAATTCAAAAAATTCAAAATTCAAATTTTATTGGTCACATACGAGATCATCCACAGTACGACGTGTAGTGACGTGCTTATTACGACTGTCTTACATGAAAGAGGAAAAAGTAAAAAGAAAATGTGTAAAAGAAAATGTGTAACAAATATAAAAGTATAAAAGCAAAAACAAACAAACAAAAAAAAAAATATATATATATATATATATAGTACAATATAGTATATGTATAGTATATGTGAAAAATAAAACAATATAAATAAATATATGTGTAGACTCTAATGTACAGAAGATACAGCATATAAATATATGTAGATAAAAAGGTCTGCTAAAGTCAACATTGAAATGGTGATGCAAAAGAGTAGTATATACAGTGTGCATATGTAAGATAAATATATAAATATACTGTAGAAGTGTATGAGGCAAAATATAATGTCCAGTTTTACAGGGAGTAAAGTGACAGTGCAGTGTGCACACAAAGATGTACAGAGAAGATGTACAGTGAGTGTTATTGTGTGTACAGAGTAGTGGAATATAGCATGTGCAACAATCAGCTGAGGTAGAATGTTAAGTTATGTTGTGTGGAGGTAAGACCAGAGAGTCCAGATCCTAGGTTTTCTGGTTGAGGGCCCGAATGGCCTGCGGGAAGAAGCTCCTCCTCATTCTCTCTGTGTCTGCCTTCAAGGAACGGAAACGTTTCCCTGACCTCAACAGAGAGAAGAGTCCGTTGTTGGGATGGCTGAGGTCCTTCATTATCTTGCTGGCTTTGGTCCAGCAACGCTTGCTGTATATGGTGTCCAGGTCAGGAAGCTCTGTGCGGATGGTACGCTCGGCTGATCACACCACCCTCTGGAGAGCTTGCCTGTCCTGTTTGGTGCTGTTCCCAAACCAGGCAGTGATACTTCCCGTCAGGATGCTCTCAATGATGCAGGTGTAGAATGTCTTTAGCACCTTTGAGGGCAGTTTAAAGTCCTTCAGGCGTCTGAGATGATAGACGCTGCCGGGCCTTCTTCACCAGGGTGTTAACGTGACAGGACCATGTCAGGTCCTGCGTGATGTAGACACCTAGGTAACGGAAACTGTCCACTCTCTCCACTGGGGTCCCGTCGATGGTGAGGTGCTGGTAATTCCTCTCCTGCTTTGTGCTAAAGTCCACTATCAGCTCCTTAGTCTTGCTGACGTTCAGGAGGAGATTGTTGACCTGGCACCATGTCTCCAGGTTTTTAATCTCCTCTAGGTAGGCCGTCTCGTCGTTATTGGAGATCAGGCCCACCACCACAGTATCGTCCACAAACTTCACGATGTTGGTGGAGCTGGAAGTGGCCACACAGTCAAAGGTGTACAGAGAGTACAGCAGGGGGCTCAGAACACAACCCTGGGGGGCTCCAGTGCTGAGGGTGAGTGAGGGTGAGACATGGTTGCCCAACCGTACTGCCTGAGGTCTGTCTCGCAGGAAGTTGGAGATCCAGCGACACAGGGATGGGCTAAGGCCCAGGATCTCCAGCTTAGTGGTGAATATGGAGGGAATTATGGTGTTAAACGCTGAACTGTAGTCAACAAACAGCATTTTGACATAATTCCCCCTTCTGCTGTCCAGATGGCTCAGGGCTGCATGATGGAGGTGTGCGATGGCGTCCTCAGTAGATCGGTTGGGACGGTACGCGAACTGTAGCGGGTCCAAGGTGTCAGGTAGGGAAGAAGTGATGAAGTCTCTGATGAGTCTTTCAAAGCACTTCATCACCACTGAGGTCAGGGCCACTGGGCGGTAGTCGTTCAGGCAGGCGGGCTGGGGTTTCTTGGGGACAGGAACAATGGTGGACCATTTGAAGCACGTCGGGATTGTAGACTGTTCCAGGGAGAGGTTGAAAATCTCAGTGAACACAGGAGCAAGCTGGTCAGCACAGGCCTTCAGAACCTGACCCGTGATGCCATCTGGTCCTGCTGCCTTCCTGGTGTTCACTCTCCTGAATGCCTTTCTCACGTCATGCTCCGAGATGATGAATGCGCCGTCCTCTCCGGCTTGCTCCTCGTGTGTGCTGCCTGTAGCGCTGTTAGTGCTGCTAACGCCGTTAGTGCTCTGAGCTGCAGCCTCGAAGTGAGCATAAAAGGTGTTTAGCTTGTCTGCCAGAGAAGCGTCTGCATTCACTGATCTAGAAGATGGTGTTTTGTAGTCCGTCATAGTCCTTAGTCCCTCCCACAGACTCCTAGAGCCACAGCTGAAATTGCGCGCTGAGCGGGGACAGAGAACAACACACAGAGCCCGGGAGCACATCAACACCAGCTTTTAATTATTCCGAACTGAAAGTAGGGAAGACAGGAACTCAGGTTAGCAGGAGAGCAGAGGGGGAAAGAAGAAGAAAAAAAAAAAAAAAGACAAAAAGAAAAAAAGGATAACCAACTAAGGAGAGTCTTCCCTGAAAGGGCACCTAGGCCAGGGAGGGCTAACGGCAACGGCAGCGGCAGCGTCCTGGAGAAGGCTGAAAATGGCTGGGGACGGCAGGTGCAGATCCGGGAGGGGCTGAGCTTCAGTGGTTCCAGAAGGCCTTGCTTTAGTCCGAGCTGCCTGCAAAACAAAACACACCATCCCTATTAGTCCAGCAGGGGGCTTCCCCTACCTTTTGGGGCTGGCGAGGCCAGCCTCTCTGTTGTGTTGCTCAGCTGGAGGGTGGATAGTTTAACGGCACTTCTGATTGGCCCAGAGCGTTTTGGCGCGCTTTCTCCTGCTCTGCCCTGCACTCCAATTTAGTGGCGCTAGCCATGGTGCTGATCCGCTTCCGTCTATGCGGGCGCCACTGTCCAGGGTGCTGCATCCCTGCAGCTTGTGTTTTCCAGGGAGAGGGAGGGGGCGAGGAGCGACTCTTTTCTGCATGCGTGCGGCGGTGTGTGCAGCGCCGTCACAGGGCCCCCCCCTTAGCCCCGAGCCCCCACCTGGTGGTCTTTGGGCCGAGAGGGAGTGGGCGCGAGAGAGACCATCCGCATTCCCATGTTGGCTCCCTGCTCTGTGCTGGACCTGGAACGAGAAGTCCTGCAAAGAGAGGAACCACCTAGTTACCCGCACGTTAGTGTCCTTGGCTTTGGCCATCCATTGCAGAGGCGCGTGGTCCGTGACCAGCGTGAAGTGCCGCCCTGCCAGGTAGTAGCGTAGTTCCTCCACGGCCCATTTGATTGCCAGGGCTTCTCGCTCCACTGCAGCATAGTTTCTCTCAGTGGGGGTTAGCTTCCTTGAAGTGTAGAGGACCGGATGCTCTTCCCCTTCAAATACCTGGGACAGAACCGCCCCAAGACCTGTCTCGGAGGCGTCAGTATAAAGGGTGAAGGGGATGCTGAAGTCAGGATTTCGGAGCACTGGGTGGCTGGTGAGCGCTGTTTTTAGCTGTTGGAAGGCTCGCTCGGTTTCCTCCGTCCAGCGCACTTGGTCCGGTTGGCCCTTTTTTGTGAGATCTGAGAGAGGGGAGGCTACAGAGGAGAAGTTAGGGACGAATCGTCTATAATACTCCGCCAACCCCAGAAAGGCTCATACCTGTTTTTTGGTGGTGGGCTGGGGGTACTTCCTGATGGCCTCGACCTTCTTTTCCTGGGGTCGTAGCAGCCCCCGTCCGATGCAGTAGCAAAGGTACTGTGCCTTGGTCAGCCCCAGGTGGCACTTACGGGGGTTGGCCGTCAGTCCTGCTTTCCGGAGGCCGCTCAATACCTCCTTCAGGTGGAAGAGGTGGTCTGACCAGGTGGAGGAGTGGATAAGGACGTCGTCTAGGTAGGCGGCAGCGAAGGCTTTATAGGGCCGGAGAACGACGTCCATGAGACGTTGGAAGCTAGCTGGGGCCCCGTGAAGGCCGAAGGGCAGAACTCTATACTGCCAATGGCCTCCAGAGGTGGTGAAGGCGGTTTTGGGTTTAGCGTCTGGGGTTAGGGCCACCTGCCAGTAGCCTTTGGTGAGGTCCAGGGTGGAAACGAACCGGGCTTTTCCCAGTCTCTCCACGAGGTCATCCACCCGGGGAAGGGGGTAGGAATCGAATTCTGAGATTTGGTTGAGCCTCTGGAAATCATTACAAAGGCGGAGGGATCCATCCAGCTTGGGCACCACTACAATGGGGCTGGACCATGGGCTGGTGGACTCTTCAATGACCCCATCTCTTAGCATTTGCTCCACTTCTTTTTCTATAGCGTCGGGCTTCAGGGACCCTGTACGGCCGTTGGCGGACCACCGCTCCAGGAGGGGTTTTCATCTCATGTTGCACCAACTGCATGAGCCCTGGAGTGGCCGAGAACACATCTGAGAACTGGTCGATGAGCTCGGTGAGATCTAGCTGTTGGGCTGGCAAGAGCTCCTCTCCCCTCCTGACTAAGGTGCGCTCTTGGGGATCTGTGGCGGCAGAAGCAAACGCAGACACAGCAGGCTGGGCCGGCAACCACCTTTTTAGGATATTGATGTGGTATAGCTGTGTGTCTGCGCACTTACCTGGCTGTTGGAGGCAGTAGTTTACAGGTCCCACCTGTTCGAGGACTGTGTAGGGCCCCTGCCACTTGGCTAGGAACTTGCAGGCGGTATTGGGGACTAGGAGCATTACTGGCCGGTTATAGGCTCGCTGCTGGTCTCTTTGGGCTGCCTCCATATGCTCTCGTACGATAGGACCCACTCGGTCTATTCTCACCTGCATGTCTTGGACATAGTCGATCACAGAGCGGAACGGTGAGTGCTGTCCTTCCCAGGTTTCCCGGGCCACATCTAACAGTCCTCGTGGTCGCCGACCAAACAGGAGTTCGAAGGGGGTGAAGCCTGTTGAGGCCTGGGGCGTTTCTCGAACAACAAAGAGGACGTGGGGGAGGAGGAGGTCCCAGTTCCTCCCCTCCTCATCTACCACCCGGCGGAGCATCCTCTTGAGGGTCTGATTGAACCGTTCCACCAGCCCATCAGTCTGTGGGTGGTACACGGACATCCTCAGGTGTTTGACCTGTAAGAGCCGACACAGATCTGCCATTAGTCGTGAGGTGAAAGGCGTACCTTGATCAGTGAGGATGATCCTTGATCCTTGGGGATTCCCACCCGACTAAAGAGCGCGAGGAGCTCTCTGGCGATGTTGCGGGAGGTGGCTTTTCGAAGTGGCACTGCCTCAGGGTATCTGGTGGCATAATCCATCATCACGAGGATGTATTCGTGACCTTGGGCGGACTTCGGCAAAGGCCCGACGAGGTCCATGCCGAGCCGCTCAAAGGGGACGCTGATAATGGGGAGCGGAATGAGAGGGGCTGGCCCTGGCTTCTGGGGGGCTGTCTGTTGGCACTTGGGACAGGCCCGGCAGAAGGCTTGGACTTCTGCCTGCATTCCAGGCCAGGTAAACCGGTCCTTGAGTTTCTCTAGGGTGTTACGTGGGCCCAGATGGCCCCCCAGCGGATGCGTGTGGGCCAGATGCAGGAGGAGGGCGGTCCGTGAGTGAGGAACTACTAATAAGTCACATGGCTCCCCATGGCGTTCGGTGTGGTAGTACAGCAGTCCCCCCTTGACGAGGAAATACGCCGCGGGAAGCTGGTCCACTGGGTGGGTGTTTACACCCTCTACCTGCAGAACTTGGACCCAGCAGTGCTTCAGCCGGTCATCCTCTTTCTGCTCCCGTCCGAAACTCCCTTCCCTGGTGACCTGCTGAGATAGGGAAGACAGGGGATTAGCTTCTTTCTCAGACTCACCTGGGGAGGAAGGCTCTGGGTCCGGGGCTCCGCAGGCCATGCACGCCGGCTTTGTCTGGGCTCTGGGTCTCTGCGGCTGCCTCGCCTGGTTGGGGCCCTTCATGGTGGCGGAGAACCCTGGCCAGTCACACCCGAGTAGCACAGGGACTGGGAGATTTTGGACTACTCCCACGACGACAGGCCACTCCCAGGCTGGGCCCCGGATGAGGACCTGAGCGGATGGGACGGACCGGACATCCCCGTGGATACAGGAGACGGGTATGATCCCTGCCGTTTTTGCTGTCTTGGGGAGAACGCCGGGTTCTCAGGCCCCGGGCTAGCTCCCGTGTAGCCTCCTGCTGGTGGATACTTGTCTCTAGCAGGTGCTTTAGAATGTGCTCCAGGCTGACCACAGGGGCCTGCTCTGCGTCGCCTGCCCGCATTCTCCACCAGTGTAGCGCGCTGAGCGGGGACAGAGAACACCACACAGAGCCCGGGAGCACGTCAACACCAGCTTTTAATTATTCTGAACTGAAAGTAGGGAAGACAGGAACTCAGGTTAGCAGGAGAGCAGAGGGGGAAAGAAGAAAAAAAAAAGACAAAAAGAAAAAAAGGATAACCAACTAAGGAGATTCTTCCCTGAAAGGGCGCCTAGGCCAGGGAGGGCTAACGGCAGCGGCAGCGTCCTGGAGAAGGCTGAAAACGGCTGGGGACGGCAGGTGCAGATCCGGGAGGGGCTGAGCTTCAGTGGTTCCATGAAGGCCTTGCTTTAGTCCGAGCTGCCTGCAAAACAAACACACCATCCCTATTAGTCCAGCAGGGGGCTTCCCCTACCTTTTGGGGCTGGCGAGGCCAGCCTCTCTGTTGTGTTGCTCAGCTGGAGGGTGGATAGTTTAGCGGCACTTCTGATTGGCCCAGAGCGTTTTGGCGAAACTTTCTCCTGCTACCGCCCTGCACTCCAATTTAGTGGCGCTAGCCATGGTGCTGATCCGCTTCCGTCTATGCGGGCGCCACTGTCCAGGGTGCTGCATCCCTGCAGCTTGTGTTTTCCAGGGAGAGGGAGGGGGCGAGGAGCGACTCTTTTCTGCATGCGTGCGGCGGTGTGCGCAGCGCCGTCACAACACACACACACACACAAACACACACAAATACACACACACACACAAATACACACGAACACACAAACAAACACACACACAAACACACAAATACACACACACAAACACACACACAAATACACACACACACACACACACACGAACACACAAACAAACACACACACAAATACACACACACACAAACGAACACACACGAACACACACACACACACGAACACACACACACACGAACACACACACACACGAACACACACACACACGAACACACACACCTCTTGTTTTGTCCAGCAATAATTTAAGTATAGACAGTGTGCTAGAAATATAACACTGATATTTTAATTAATTTTAGGACCGCATATCTAATTCCAAAACAAACTGAATTAAAATGACATTAAATCAAAATCAGAGTTTAGCGAGCAATCTATAATAACAATCCACAAACAAAATCTATTTTAAAATTCAGATTTACAAAAAGAAGCTTGTATGTTTGAAGTGAAATCAGTTGTTTTTTGTTTTAATTAAAACTTCATTAATATTGTTGGGCCTGAGAACATTTTTACACACAGCGCTGCTGCTACCTCTAGTGGCCTCCAACTGATATTACACTCTACACAGAAACCTCTTGCATTATAACATCTCTGTGCTCCAACATAAAATCACTGAATAATTCTCCACAAGATATTGACTTATTTAGATATTTAGACTGGTTCTTTCAGCACTATTATTTAATATTTCTTTTTATCTATGTCTCTTTTTTCTGTGTAAATTAAACTGGAATGTTAAACATTTTACACTTACAGTTCCATGTCTTCACTCTGCATACATTTACAGTTATATTAGCTAAAACTTACAACATAAAACTGATAAATGTTTCTGAATTAAAATTGCAACCACTGCAAAAGGATTTAAGAAAACACACAAATTTACAAATTGTTACAAACAAAAGTGTTACAAAAAGTGTTTGAAGCTGATTGAAGCACATCTACACCACTGGGAGATGTACTGTATTACTGTGTATATATATGTATATATGTGTGTGTGTGTGTGTATATATATAGTTTTTTCAGACAAAAAATGTAAAGATAATCCAAGGCAATGTAATTTAAATAAAGTAAAACTAAAAGTTGACGTTATCAGATTCTCGAATGGTGATTGAAAGTAATAGCTGCTGTTATCTCTATTTTTTCGGTACAATTTGTTTTAAACTTATAATTACATTAAAATAAAACCTTACAGACAAATTTATAATGATTTGATAATTACATTTTAAAACGTTGTGTGATATAGTGTTCATTCTTTTGTACTCCTATAAAACTCAGTAATTCATTTGTTGTCTGTGTGTGTGTGTGTGTGTGTGTGTGTGCATGCGTGTGTGTGTGTGCATGCGTGTGTGTGTAGTAGGATGTACAAATGTAATATTTCAGTAGTTGATTATTCATGTGAATGAATGGAACAATATTCAGTATTTTTTAATCAGTAATGTAAAATAAAACTGTGAGGAATCTTAACATGTAAAGAGACTGTAACATCACTGCTCTCAGATCTGTTGGATGCTCTTCTACACTGATGTGTTATTGTGAAATCATCTCTGTTTCTTACAGACTGCATTATACACTACTTTTACTGTTCTGCATTAAACTACCACCCTTTTGGGGTTAATTTTGTTTTATTTGTGCCGCACGTGGTGATATACGATCATGTTATTATAAAGTGTATTTATTTACAGAACACCACAGTCTCTTGTAATATTTTATAATCTGTATGACTAATTATTCAGACTAATCCCTGTAGCCATATGAATGAACACTTCCTTACTGATACATGTGACTTTTCGTTTTGACATTTAATACTTTTATAAAACATAGTATTCTGATATATACATGTCTCACTTCTGTTATTAAAACTTACCATAAAAAATTCTAAATGTTTTTAAACATTTGGAGAACTGAACTAGAACCTTAACCAGAGTCATGATACTGTAGAATTACTGTGATTACTGTGGAAACGTGTTAATAATAATAACGATTCATTTATCTTCAGTAAGTGTTTAGTCCTGGTTTTTAGTCCGGTGATTAGTCACAGAAACACGTCTCTGCAATTGACAAAAATGTTCCTCATTCTTCTATGATAAGTAGCAGAACATTACTAATTGTGCATTATTAATAGTATTACTAGGCTCCGTTTGCTAGACTGCACATGTGTGATGCATGACCAAACTCTGAGTTGGCTGGATTCTGACAGTACTGCTTCTGACTACTGTATTTTATTTCCATAATTGTTCTTTTAGGTTATCTGGGTTGTCTGGATTGTGTTGGAGTGTGCTGTTAATCAGGAGCTGATAAATTGCTGAGCTGATTGATTATTCAGGTTATCTTTATTAAGGCGATTGGTGTTGCATATTGGTTACTGCATATTATTAAGTATTGTTATTGATTGATTAATTGTTATTACATGATTAATTATTAATTGGTTAGTTATTATTATTAATACATTGATTAGTTAATTGCTTAGTTAATTGATTGGTTGCTTGATTGATCAATTAATTGGTTGGATAATTGAGTTGCTAATTAATTATTGATTAATTATTACTGGTTATTATTAGTATTAATTAGGGTGTTGATTTTTCCCATGCCTTAGGTGGAATTTTAAATTGTTTCTTTCTAGATAACCTTTGACCTTGGTTAGCACTAGCATTAGCTGGTTAACCTATTATTCTCTATTTAACCTTTTAGCCTTTTGCTAATGTTGGTCAATGCTAATGCAAATGTTGAGGCTAACTAATGGTAGTTGATGGTAATAGCTGGTAGCTGATTAGCTAATGCTAATGGTAGCGAAATGCTAATGCTAGAAACAGTGATGCTCATGCTTGCTTACTATTGATTAATAAGGTTAATTAGCGTGGTTAATTAAGTAATTAGGGACATACAGGGTAGTGCCTTAAGTTTATTATCTTATTTAATTATTTTATTTTATTATTCTATAATATAGGTGTTTTACGCTCGTTCATCATACCTGTTGTCAGTTAAGTTTGTAAGTGTAGCACAACAGCAATATTTACTACACATTTGTAGATTATAACACGCTTGTGGCTCACAGCATATTTGTGGTTTGTAATACATCTTATTTATCATTACATTATAACAGAACCAGTGAAAGGGGACGTGTTTAAACAAAAACTCAAGTTCAAGATTCCCATAAACTTTCAAAACTTTCCATTTAACCCCACTGAGCCACACAGTGAACAAGACGAGTTTTTCCACACCTGCTGGAATTATAATGGCGAGACACACGGTTGCAAGTAAAGACATTAGAAAATATATGAAAAATGGCATGATCGGAAGAACGGGGGAATGCAGTGGCCTGCAGAAGGAACATTTGATGTGACACAATGCAGGAAATTGAAAGCCAGGGTAGAGTGCTGGGGAGAAATGAAGAGAGAAACCAGTGAAAAAACACAAAAGAAACTGGAGATTATTCAGTGGTTTGAAAAAGGAGAACTAGAGAGACCAAAATAAAAGAGAAATGGACAATCTGTGAGCAAAGAGTGTATGGCAGACGAAATGCTGGACCTGGAACAGCATAGGGAGGGAAAAGCCCCATCATGTGGGAAGCACGGATGGCCACCACCATATAATGTGAATTACATATAATGTGAATTACGGTTTTGCTCCTGCTGGCGTAATGGGAATTTACCCCGTGTTACCATGCCCTAAAGAAGTGGAGGTTGACATATTAATGGGACAAATAAGTGGAACAACAGAGGGGGAAAGTGAACCCAGCCATCTGAGAGCAGACAGTCAGGGGGCACGACGGAAAACATAAAGCCAAGGAGGTGCAAAGAGCAAGCTGCAACCCTCACCTCACTGGGAGGAGGAATTACATGAAAAATCAAGAGCATACTGGGCCAGTGGAGATCAACTCCTGCTACAGCCACAGCCTTACAGCACCCCAATTGAACCAGATCCGAAAGGGAAGAGGCCAAGAACGCAGTTACTTCCAGATGATACTGGAGAGTTCCTTAAAGGTGCTAAACAAACATTGCACAAACTTACTACGGAGTCCAAAGGCGAGAAAGGTGCCAGCGCATACAGCCCACAACCTGAACAAGTCAAGAAAAGTAGGCCGGCAAGGCATTACAGCTAGAGTGAAATTATCAGACAATGTGGAAACCTGGTATTAAATATCAGAAGCAGCTCCCCACATCACCTTCATGATTGGGCAGAATTTTTAATCAAAAGATATAGGGCCAATGATGAGAGAGGTATATCAGCAGAAAGGCTGGATGCAGACACGAAACCCAAATGTAGAAATATCTGTAGAATAAAAGATATCTTAGAGTAAAAGTGACTACAGTAGTACTGTGTGTTAGTCAGTCGACAAACAAGTTAGTAGCTCAGTTTAGGATCAGAACAGAAACAGAGAGGAAGTAGGGATGCAGATGTCACAGATAGGGAAAGAGCAGGGTCTTACTCCCCAGGAAAAAGAGCAAGCGTTAGCAAGAGTTCCAGCGCAGTTATGGACAAGACATCCCACTGTAGATGTAGGATTAGTAAATCATCAGGATTAGTTAGAGTTCAGGTGAAGCCCAATATTCACTTGCCATATCAAAAGCAATACCCACTATCACAGCAGGCTACTGAGGGCATAAAGTCCACGATAGAGGGATTAGGAGAAGCAGGGGTACTAATTCCAACTCAGAGCTGGTGCAACACCCCATTTTTCCGATCAGGAAGCCCAACTCAGACAAATGGCGATTAGTTCATGGTCTACGGGCAATAAATCAGGTGGTGATGGCGGAAACTCCTGTGGTTCTGGATCCACACACATTACTTTCCAAAATTCCAGAGGACACAAAATGGTACACAGTAATTGATTTATATTCTGCATTTTTCAGCATTCTAGTGCATCCTGAGTCTCAGCCATTATTCGCATTTACTTATGAAAACCAACAATACACGTATACAGGACTACCACAGGGATACTGTGAAAGTCCTTCAATATTTAAACAAGTGCTGACACAAGATTTAGCTCATCTGCAATTTGTAAGCAAAGTCCTGACCTTTGTGGACGACATTCTAATCTGCAGTCCAACAAGAGCACAGTGCGTGGAAGATTCAGTAACAGTACTACAAATACGCGCACGAAATGAGCACAAAGTGAGTAAAGAAAACCTGCTATTCTGTCTGGAAAAAGTAGAATACTTGGGACGAGTTTTGGAAGGGACCACACGAAAAATGATAAAAAATGTAAACCAAACAAAAACTTCTGCACCGTTAATTTGGACAGCTGAAGGAGTAGCATAGCTTTAGATAACGTAGAGAAGGGTATGCCTCCTTATCGTGCGATAGCAGCAGCTGCATTTGCGTATCAGAAAGCTTCCACGATCACAATGGGTCATCCACTAACATTATACATGTCACATGCATTACATGCGTTATTAACAAGTCAGTCGTTTGTGTTAACTAATGCCAGATGCACAGGCTATGAAGTAATTCTCTCAGCACCCGAGTTAACTATTAAAAGGTGCACTACTGTTAATCCTGCAGATAAAATAGTGTTACCGACAGAGGGAATACTGCATAATTGTTCAGAAGAATCTGGAAAATTCCTGAGATTAAGAGATGACTTAGAAACACAGCTTCTGGCGTTGGCTCAGCTTGTCTTCTTTGTTGATGGTTCATGTTATCAAACTGATAAAGGGAATAGAGCTGGCTATGCAGTAGTACAGTATGATGCAGACATATATAGAATTTATAACGGTTAGTGCGGCAACAGTTCCTCAGCCGTGTTCAGCTCAACTGGCAGAAATAAAGGCTCTTACCATAGCATGTAAGCTAGGAGCAGATAAGATATGTACTGTATGATTCTGGATATGCATTTGGAGTGTGTCATGTGTTTGGGCCAATAATAGGAAATACTGCTGCTGAAGAAAGCAGCTTTGAGAGAAGAATTTGTAAAGGCCTTGATGCAACCTGGTGAGCCTGATCCTGAATCAGGAGAAATGACACTAGAGGCAGTCAAGGAGAATCAAAATACAGCGAGTCCAGAGGAGTTAGAGATGTGGAGGAGTAGGGGGGCGATGCTAGATACCCACACTGGAGTGTGGAGAAGTGCGAATGGTTTGTTGATGGCCTCGCTCTCCCTCCTCCCTGCATTAATAAAAGAAGCACAAGGTATAGATCATTGCAGCAAGACAGAATTAATAACAATAACACGGAAAATAGATAAGTGGTCACTTTATCTGGCAAGCGTGGTAAATAAACCATTGTGTGAGTGTGATTTGTGTGCAGTACGACATGTACGTAAACATTTTACAGCTCCCATAAGCCACATACCTGAATCTAGAGGTCCATTCAGGCATTTAGTAATGGATTTTGTTGATATGGCAGAACGACGAGAGGGTAAGCATTATATCTTAGTTGTGGTGGATCGGTTTAGCAGATGGGTTGAAGCAGTAGCAACAGCCAAAAATGATGCAAAAGTTGTAGTGAAATGACAGAGAAGTAATCCCATGATTTGGCATTCCAGATAAAATTAATTCCGATAATGGGTCACACTTAGTGAATGCCATAATCAAAGCTATCACAGAAGCATTGTGTATAAATCACAAGTTAGGGTGTGTATATCATCCCCAGGAAAAATGGAATCAAAATGGAATTTTGAATCAGGGAAAAAATAGCTAAGATTTGTAAGAGTACAAATCTAACCTGGGTGCAAGCATTGCCACTTGCTTTGATGAAAATGCAATCACAGACTAACCGCATCACACATTTGACTCCACATGAAATGTTAACAGACAGTAATGTTACTGGAAATGCCAGTAGCATTCACACAGGGACCCTATAAGGGCCCACCTTTGGAGCAGCTTGACGGTGTAATGTCAAGTAATGTAAAACGGCTAACCCAGATCCATAGAACTTTGTGTTCGCAGGTTGGCGAAGCTGTACACGGCACCGAGGTGGAGGAACAGCCACGTGAGGTGGAGCCGTGAGATTACGTGTACAGCAGAGTGGTCAAACGTATATACATATACAGTTATATGTTAATGCAAATGCATATGTCAGTTGCAGGGCCGGCAACAGTTCGGAATCAAGTCCCTTGGTGATAGACGAGAGTGAAGAAGGAGTTGAGAACTGACAAGTATTCAAAGACTTTAATGATGTTTGTTTATTTGTCTACTCTGTTACTTGTTTTCTGTATGTCCATGTCTGTCTACGCTGTTTCTATGTTTAAGTGTTGTGTGCAGAATTATGGCGAATGACGACAGAGATGACCCACAGCATAGATGTTACCATGCCACGTGTGCTGTGTTGAGGCCGGTGCTTGGCCTGCCTTATGCTGATGGCAGATACGAAGCGACTGGACGTCTGTGGATTACCCAAGACCATCCGTGTGCACTGATATGCTGGAAGTTGACTCCTCATCCGGGGACATACTCCTGGACTCCACTGCCTGAGGATAGCCATCCAGTGTCACAGCTGCTGTCCCATGTCAATATGATGTATGTCAACAGCACATGGGTTGATCACAAGTGGGAAACAAAGTATCAACTCACTGAGCAAATCACATGTCGAATTCATTCGTATCGGCTACAACGTGCAATTTCAGTGGCCCAAGCTTACAGTCGCAGAAGACGACATGCTTATCTAGTTTCACGTCACATTAAACAACATTCTGGAATATGTCACAGTCTACAGTCCACTACCTTTACGGTTATCCTATCTGGACCTCGCATGTGCAAGGACAATGTTGGCGTTTGAAGGCACTTTCTGACCCTCCTACTTTGATCTGTGGAAGGACATCTATTCAGATATGGATGACATACACAGTGCGCACATGTGGCCAAGAGGTGTGAACGTGTGTATATGGGGGGTCTTTGTGTGCGTCACAGCGACTAAACCCGCCGTTACTCAGTTGGATCTCAGAACTATATCCACAACACCATTGGTGGTGGATGTGAACCGACACACACACTCACATGCACCCATATATGTTGAGTGGTTATGTCATATGTCACGTTTATGTATGTCTGTGTTATGTTTACTGTAAGTGTTCACTTGATTGATCGGGTGAACCTGGTGATATGAACACACTGTCGCACCAAAAGAGCAGGCAGAGTGGGAATTTTCCCTCACAACTGAGGGTTTTTCGCCCACTCCGGGATCACCTTTATTTTTGAGACAAGCAACCATTGATGTATAAAGCTACACATTGCATAAAGGGGATTCAGAGGGGTATAATGTGTTCTTGGGGTTATTGGTAAATGGTGTTATGATATTATGATACTGTCATTATTATTGGTGATATATGCTATTGATACATGAGTATATTCTTCTCCCAGTATAGCTATTAAGTATTATTGATATCTTAGAAAGGGAGGGAAGTGTGTAGAAGAGAAAGAGAGAGAGATATGAGACTTTACAAGTCTCACAGGGGGGTATAATGTGGGAAAATTTTTTTTGAAACATTTTCTTTCCATGCACCTAATCATTAAGTACATTTGATTTTAATCAGTAAGGGAAGGTTAATTCTAATTCTAATTCTGATTCTAATAACTTTGAATGTTCTCCTTTAGTCTTCAAGACAAATCTAATTCAGGTTTAAACATTAAAACTAACAGAGACATGGTAAATCGAGACAAAGTGTTTAATCATTAAACTTACTCAGGTATGCTTAATCAAATGATGATTTTAAGGTAATATAAGTTACTTCAATCATTTTTTCAATGTTCAATGTTTCATTCAATGTTGCCTGTCTAATTATCGTGTCTAATCTACGGGTTATCTGATTATCTAATAATCCTTTCAGTATTAAGCACCTTTCATAATCATTAGTCAACAGTTAAACTTATGATAAATAGATAAAATTAGCACAAACGTAGTCATAGAATTTGATTAGGGAACCAGTTGGTTCGTTATAGAGGGAAAAAATTAAATAAAATCACAAAAATAGAGATGAGCAAAACCGGCTGAATCATCGTTAGTGGGTTATTATTCTCGAACTTTTTGGCTTTGGTGTAAACATCACAAGGGCGTAGGCTAGCACATTGTACCATATCATGGTGTTGGCTCCACTGAGACCGAGAAAACACGTTGACGAAGTTCAGAATCCTTGGGCTTAAGGGCGAGAACACCATAACAGTCTTATTTGACCCGACTCTGACTCGAGTGTTTATTTTAGGAAAAATTTATGTTAAAACTACCTTTATATAATGTACAGGTGTTATATTGCATCTTATCATCTTATGCAAATAAAAAGTAGCTTACCGTAGTAAGTGGAAAGTTGGTAAAACTCCTTGTGGCACAAGTAAGAACAAAACAATAGGTCCGAGACGGGAGGGGGTTTGGAGAAGATGTTATTGAAACGCCAGGAGAAACGAGCAAAATATTATTGTAGTGGCTGATGTTAATGAAAACATCGGGAGAAAACGCTGAATAGGTGTAATGGAAATATACAGACTTAAAAACATGAAGCAAGGGAAGATTTAGAGAATTAAATTAAACTAGATTAAAATAAACTGGAATCCTAGCCTAAATACATAAATAATAAAATACGTAAATGACTAAATAAATAGGTTAAAGGTAAACTAGGTTAGTTAATCTAAATTAAAAAAAAACTAGACTAACATCACAGAGCCATTTTCCCCCTTTTACCTTTACTACCACATAGGCAACGAGTGAAAACTGAAGTAAAATAAGGGCAGCACCCTTTCCTTATATAAATAATAATAATCCTTAAATAAAAATCCTCAGGATTTTAAGTAATTGCCCAGCAGTCACCATGAACCACACCGGAACAACAAACAAGTACACAAACATATGGAACATGTGGGTTATGTAGGTTAAAGTATGAGTGATAAATTAAAGGGGTAATGAAATAAATGTGGTTTTGGTCTAAATAAGTTCTGAAGTTTAGACAGATCAACAACTAATACGTGTTAAAATTAAAACTTGTGACCCATAGGCTGTATGAAGGCCACAGAAAGGTGGGGCTGTTTTTCAGGGGGAGAAATTAGTGAACATCAAAACAATCCATAGAAAAGTAGAGCCCAGCAAGTTTAGGCAGCTGGGCAGGAAGGTATATATACTGGGGGATTTGTGAAGGGGGGTGTGCTTGACTGCATCGGTTCATGACTCTGTGTATCTGAGTGCCATTTCCAGTGATATTTTTTAATAAAACCGGTTGCTTCTTCTCATCCAAGCCTGGAGGAGTACTTTATTTCTTTGTTTCTGTCCTGCATTTTTGATCTGAACTACAAGACTTTTTGATAATATTGGTAATTGAGAAAGGCTCTAGATCCACCCTGAAGTGTCCACCCGGAGAGGGGCTCTGGGTTCCGACAGTGACTTGTTTCAGGTCTATGAGGAAGACAGGAGTGATACCACAGATTTTAGCGGAAATACACAGGCAGTGGGTCGTGCATAGAGTCCATTAAGAGCATTTATCAAAAAGATTCTTCATTGGAGTCTGCATCAGATGAAGTACTTCCTACCCTAAAAATAATAGTAAAAAAAAAGTTCATGACAGGTTGAGCATTAACATTAAATATCAGTGTAATTTTGTTGAATTTATTGAAAGTTCAGTTGAATAAAAAAATATCCAATGAATCAGAACTGAAGTGAATCTGAATCTGTTTACAATCAATAACTCTTTATGGGAATGGGACCAGGTTACTTAGACTGTTCTTCTGAAACATATTATACAATGTGAATAGATCTAAATATTTCTGTTTTACACATTTATCTGAAATGTCTATAACTCACCTCAGTCTCTCCAGTTTGTAACGTTTATCATCTTTAAGACTGAACAGCAGATTCACTCCTGAGTCTCTGAGATCATTGCAAGACAGATCCAGTTTTCTCAGGTGTGAGGGGTTTGATCTCAGAGCTGAAGTCAGAGCAGCACAGCCTTCATCTGAGATTTCACAAAAACACAACCTGCAGAGAGACAATGACACTCTTCACTCTCAGTTCAGGACACAAAAGAAACTGCTATGAAAAACAAACTGTGCATGCCACGCAGTAGGTTTGTTTGACTGATGGACAACACTAAATAGTGTAACAAATGCTGAGTGTACGAGTGTGTGAGATGATCTAGATAATCATCAGCCACCAGTTTGAAATGAATCATTGTGAAATGAAATGATTTTCCGCCTGAGGACATTTAATGCTGAATCCAAAACCTCTGCTTCAGTCTCACTATTAGAGAATCTTAGAGACTCTCAGAGAGATGATCTTACCTCAGTGTCTCCAGTTTACAGTGAGGATTCTCCAGTACAGCAGAGAGACTCTTCACTCCTGAGTCTCTGAGTTTATTCCCAGTCAGATCCAGTTTTCTCAGGTGTGAGGGGTTTGATCTCAGAGCTGAAGTCAGAGCAGCACAGCCTTCATCTGAGATATCGCAAAGCTTCAACCTGCAGAGAGACAATGACACACTCTTCACTCTCTCAGTTCAGGACACAGATCAGTTCAGCAGGAACTTTTTTAAACAGAGACAAGAGTCTTGACTAAGATTCTATATTTCATAGTCAGTAAAGACCTACATGAGAGAAATACTATGAGTTCTATCAGATCAGGCAGAGATAACCTTCAGTGCCCCTGCACATTGATGGTTGCCCAACATCCTGTCACTGGTTGGTGGCTTGTCTCCCTCTGACCACTTTGTCCTCCCTCCGTCAGTAAATGCTCACTTTGCGTCTCTGCCTGACCAGCTAATGGATGGTCAGATTTAACCAAAAACAACTGACAAGTTTCTCTGTACATACAGATATATTTATTGCATCCACCAAATCTCCTCACACATTCTACTGCATAATGACAGCGTCATGTTTTTTCCACAACACAGGGTATACAAACCTCTATCAAACTATTCAACTCTCTAACAATTTTAGAAAAAAATAATACTCAAGAGCCATCGATGAGAAAAGCAAAAAAAAAAGTTTATTACAAAATTCACCAATCAACCCAAGATCAATTCAAGACATCCCAGAATGATCTGAATTATTCCTTAAAAATCAGCTCAATATACAGTAATCCCTCACACATCCACGAGGTTACGATCCAGGACCCATCGTGAATAACGAGGTTTCGCGGATGTTCGGTGGACTCACTAAAAATGCTAATACTGTACTGTAAATGCTTATTTTTAGAGTTTAAACCATAAATATGACCCCAATCATACTCCCAAGACACTTTAATTTCATTTAAAAGTTAGCTTAATACATTACCCTTAAAAAAGAAATAAGTGTTTGACATAAAAATATAGTGCAGTATCAAAACCAAGGGAAAAATCACTGACATCACTTATTCACAAGGGGCGGGGAGATGAACCGTGACATCATGCATACAAAGCATCGCAGCTACCAGCCAATCAGCAGCTAGGTAAACTGTTAATGCTCTGTGATTGGCTACTTCCAACCCTTCCAGCCAATAGCATGTCGTAATGGCTGTACTGTACGTACGTGATATCGGTGGCATTTGATATAATTAAAATAACATTTATATTTTATTTATATTGATAGCTTGTTGATTTTACTTTTATATTTATATTACTAAATTAAACAATTTTTCTTAATAATTTCGCATTAAAAAGCTTGAAAATGTATAAATGGCCACGAAATTAGCCCTTTTGCAGGATTTTGCGAGGATTTCGCAGGTCAAAAAATTTGCAGATGCAAATTAGTTAGATTCCAAAGAAAATTTCACAGATCAGTGAAGCCGTGAATCGTGAGATGCGGATCTGCGAGGTATTACTGCATACTATTTTATGATGCTCCTCCCATATTTTTCTAAATTCTTTGCTTAAAACTTTTCCTATTATGTTAAGGTTTTTTCTTTTTAATTTCCCATAGTTTCTGTTTTTTTCAATTTTGATTCCCATTAGATTCAGTTTTAGGCCTCTTGCTTTCACAATATTTTCACATCCACGTCTTTTGCTATATATAAAAAAAAAAAAAAAAAAAACCTCTTAGGGACTTTCCCTAGCATTCTCTCCTCAGACACCACGTTATTATGAATCAAATGATGAATTGAGAAGAGATGATCTTACCTCAGTGTCTCCAGTTTACAGTGAGGATTCTCCAGTACAGCAGAGAGACTCTTCACTCCTGAGTCTCTGAGTTTATTCCAAGACAGATCCAGTTCTCTCAGGTGTGAGGGGTTTGATCTCAGAGCTGAAGTCAGAGCAGCACAGCCTTCATCTGAGATTTCACAAAAACACAACCTGCACAGAGACAATGACACACTCTTCACTCTCTCAGTTCAGGACACAAAAGAAACGGTTACAAAAAAAAATAATACAAAAATTCTTGCAAAACAGCAGGTTTGTTGACTGATGGACAACACTGAACAGTGTAACAAATGCTGAGTGTGTGTGTGTGTGTGTGTGTGTGTGAGCTAATCATTAGGCACCAGTGTGGGATTAATCAGTGTTAAAGTAAAATGATTTTCCTCCTCATGATATTTGATGTTCAACCTAAAACTTCTGCTCCAGTCTCACTATTAGAGAATGTGTCTTACTGAGGATCAGGTCATGTGACTCTCAGAGAGATGATCTTACCTCAGTGTCTCCAGTTTACAGTGAGGATTCTCCAGTACAGCAGAGAGACTCTTCACTACTGAGTATCTGAGATAATTCCAAGACAGATCCAGTTTTCTCAGGTGTGAGGGGTTTGATCTCAGAGCTGAAGTCACAGCAGCACAGCCAACATCTGAGATATCGCAATTATACAACCTGCAGAGAGACAATGACACACTCTTCACTTAACCTGCAAGAACTGCGCGATGTGATCATGTCAACATGGAGCAGAAAGGAAAAGGCAAAGGGAAACTCTACCCAGTGTTAGTTTAGTGTTATAAAGTGTTCAGAGAGTGTGCATGCTAATTAATGTCCACTGTTATGCTGATGAGACAGTTATATGTTTCAGCAAAGCCAAATCAGAGACACCAGTTTTATAAAGTTGAGGAATGTGTAAAGGAAATTGAACACTCTGTGCTGTGTAGCTTGCTTTCCTCTGATAGACAAAATACTGTGTGAAGTCAAGTCAAGAAGCTTTTATTGTCATTTCAACCATATATAGCTGATGCAGAACACAGTGAAATGAAACGTTTCTAGAGAATGTGTCTTACTGAGGATCAGGTCATGTGACTCTCAGAGAGATGATCTTACCTCAGTGTCTCCAGTTTACAGTGAGGATTCTCCAGTACAGCAGAGAGACTCTTCACTCCTGAGTCTCTGAGATAATTCCTAGACAGATCCAGTTCTCTCAGGTGTGAGGGGTTTGATCTCAGAGCTGAAGTCAGAGCAGCACAGCCAACATCTGAGATTTCACAATCACACAACCTGCAGAGAGACAATGACCACACGTCAGTCTAACTCACAGGTCGTGTTACAGCAAATCATACTGGTGGACACGGTTGTAAAAATTCTGTTTTTTCATTTTTATGTCTTTTTTTCATTTTCCAAGTAAACAACTGAGATCTATTCTGCTGAGACTAAACTGCTGGTCATCCTAGGTGACTCATCCCCAGCCCACAATCTTGGGATATCTCTGAACAACTCCATAATCTCCTCTTTGGCCACTGCTCGCAACCTTGGGGTAACCATGGACAATCAACTATCCTTTACCTCCCATATTACTAACGTCACATGCTTATGTCGGTTTCTTCTGTACAACATCACAAGGATTTGGCCATTTATATCCACACAGGCTATTCAGGTGCTTGTTCAGTCTCTTGTCATTTCGAGACTGGACTACTGCTACTCTATACTTTTAGGTCTTTTAACTGAATGCAATTTGTCCACTGTAAATAATCTAAAATGGCAGAAATGTAAATGTAAACCAATGTGCAACAATCTTTCTGTATATTTGTAATAAATAGCAGCGGTCATGTTGGCACTCTATGTATGAATGAATGAATAAATGATTGAATTTAAAGCATTTTAGTTAGTTAGTAGGATTTTTCACACTTGGCTAACTAGCTAGTTCATTTATGATTCATTTGCTAATGAACAACACACCAATATACGTCTAGCAAACACTGGCAACAATCAGGGCATATACAGGGTATGATGAAATATTTTAACATAATATTTTATTTTAACAATCAGGGTCACTTCATATTTTAATGTATTTACAAGTTATTTCACTGATCTGGAGGAGAAACAACTGGATTTTCAGGGTATGTAGTGATGTGATGGTATGCTAAAGCGCACATTTGGTCACAGGGATGTCTGTAACTATTATTTATAGGAGAGCATTTATGTTGATGGTTCCCAGCCCATGTGACTCTCAGAGAGATGATCTTACCTCAGTGTCTCCAGTTTACAGTGAGGATTCTCCAGTACAGCAGAGAGACTCTTCACTCCTGAGTCTCTGAGTTTATTCCCAGTCAGATCCAGTTCTCTCAGGTGTGAGGGGTTTGATCTCAGAGCTGAAGTCAGAGCAGCACAGGCTTCATCTGAGACACCACAATTATACAACCTGCGGAGAGACAATAACCACTGGTCAACCTAACATAACCTTGCTGTTTATCTGTAATAAATAGCAGCGTTCATGTTGCCCCTTTGTTTAGGCACTAAAATGTATGTATGACTGAATGAGTTAATCAGAAAAGTCAATTTATAGAATATTGCAGATTTGGGTAAGCAGTATCTTTGATCTGTCCATTCATATCAAGAGGAGTTTGAGGTGTTTATATTCAGTGGATTTTGTGTACTCAGATCCTTCCAAATGCCAGCAGCAAAGTATGTACTGCCTCTTAAACTCGTATCATGCTCACCCTCATCCCAGCAAATAACACAATGCCATTTCTTTCTCACAAGAAAATAGTAAAACCTCAAGTCTGGATGTTTCAATATTGAGTTATTTGTTTCACTGTATTTGTTCTGCCACTGTTGCTGAATGAACACATGCAGAGGGATTCTCTGTTTATATAACATCGCTAGAATGGTTTTGGGGTTCTATGTCTATGGCAAACAATTCCCTGGAAGACATCAATGCTTCCAAATTTGTGGAATTTTCAATTATTGGAGCCCATGGCCTAACCTGACTTAAGGAAATAAAGGGATGGAAGATAAAAATCAGTGGAATCTTTAAACAAATACTTTTCCTTTTCTCATTTTGTCATTTTTGTCTTTGTAAATCTTTTATTTTTATGATCCCCAAAACCTGTTTTGATCAAAAAAGTACAGGCTCTTTATTAATACCTAGAATAATGAGTACAGCAGTTGACTAGATCACAGACTAAGAATACCTTGAGTTTAAAACTCTGTTGGAAGGTAACATAATATTAAAAAAACAAGTGTTAAAGTATTTGAGGACAGCCAGTGACTCCACTGTGACATCAATGAGAAGTTCATTCAACCAGATGTTGGGACCCGTCGAGCAGTGTTGGAATAGATTGAGGGATTGTGGTGCAATGTGGGAAGCAAAAAGAGCTTTGAAGTAAGAGAGTGCTGGTCCGATGTTGGCTCTGTGGGCAAGCATCAGTGTTTTTTTGATTATTTGCAGAGGTCCAGAGTTGCAGTAGTCCCGTCTTAAAATTACAAGAAACTGAACAAACACCTGAGCAGTCTGTGTGAATAAAAATGGTAGAATCCTTCTGATATTGTAAAGGAGGTACTGACATGAGCATGTCAGATTAGCTACAGGTGAAGAAAAGGACAGTTGATTGTCCATGGTAACCCCAAATTTGCAAGCAGTGTCTGAAGATGATTAATGAGTTGTCAAGGCAGATTGCAAGATACTGACCTGGGGATGAATCACCTGGGATGAAAAGAAGTTTTGTTTAGTTTGGACTGAGTTTAGCTGATGAGCTTTTATTAATTATAATATGTCTGCTAGACATCCTGAGATGTGAGCAGAAGCTGTGTTATCTGAGGGAGGGAATGATGAGATAAGTTGAGTGTCATCAGCATAGCACTGGTAAAAGGACCCATGTGAGGTTCTTTCTTGTGGCATGGTGAGAATAGAGGGAGAAAAAAGAGGACTAAGTACTGAGACTTGTGGGACACCAGTGGAAAGTCTAGATGGAGCAGATTTGGATCCCCTCCATATTACCTAATATGAGTGACCTTCCAGGTAGGAAGCATACCATTGCCATGCTACACCTTGCAGGTTTGAAGGTAGTAGGTACATGATCTGATGTTATAGAATCATTGATGATCATAGTGAGGAAGGGCAGGAGGTCTTATGAGGTGGTCTGGAGCATTTTTTGCTCCAGGAGCAAGGGATTGGATCCACTGGGCAAGTGGTAGGACTACAGGACAGGATAACATGTAGGATCTCTTCTGTTGCTAGGTTTAAAAAATATGACATCTACATATATGCATATACTGCACCTTTTTATCTACATATATGCATGTACTGCACCTTCTATGTATTATAGAGTCTACACATATTTATTCATATTGTTCTATTTTTCACATATACTATATATATCTATATATATCTCCATCACATATATCACATATACTATATATATATATATATATATATATACATATACATATACACACACACACACACACACACACTAAATTAGTGTATTATATTTTTGTTTTTATATTTGTTTTTTTATATTTAGTTTTTATTATTTTATTTTTTTACTTTTCATTATTTATATAATGAAATATATATGCTATATTGATACTACATACACATACATTTTATATATATATATATATATTTATTATATACACACACACACACACAGACGTATTTGCATATGCATATCTGACACTTGACTTTCAAGTTATTTTCATTTGTGATTTCTACCATTTAATTTTCCCTATATATTCTTAACTATATCCCCTATTTTTCCATGTCCACACTTTAAATTTTTCCTTTTTACTATTTCTTTTTTTTTTTTTTTTTTTATCTAAGACAGTCGTAAAAAGCATTTCACTACATGTCGTACTGTGTATGATTTCGTATGTGACCAATAAAATTTGTATTTGACAGTAAATGGAACTCTAGTTGTGTAATATAGGGGTAATTGGGAAAGAAGTGATCTGTCAGAGTTTCTTCATACTGTAAAAGAAGGCAATGTCTTCAGCAGTCAGGGAGAATGAAGCAGGTAAAGCCAGCAGTTGAATAGTGAAGATGTTCTTAAGCTTAAGAGGATCTTCTGCAGAAGCTTCATGTTTTTTCTTGCAAAAGGCAGTCTTAGCAAAAGTCACTTCCAAGGAGAATTTGAGGCAAAAATCTGTGTTGAGTAGTGATTTCATCAAGATCTTAGTTCTCTCCAATTGCTGTGCAACACATTTGACAGCCAAGGACCAGAACAAAAAGTCTTCCTGGGTTTAGCAGACAGAGAGCATAGGATGTCCATGGTTTGGGAAATAGATAAAAGTACTGTATCTGTGTCTGAAGTCCAAAGACAAAGTAGTCAGAATCAGAGAAGAGTGGAGGTTTCGACTAGGGTAGCAAAAATGTTTGTACTTGATTTTAGGTAGGATAAGGAGAGCGATGTCATGAAGTTAGGTAACAGTCATTTCTGTAGCTGGGAAAGGACAATTGAAGACCAGATCCAGTATGTTTTCTTCCTTGTGTGTGGGAGGGCAGCTGTTGAATGTCAAAGAGTAGGAATTCAGAATAGGCAGAAAGCAGGAGGACTGGAATTTGTTGAAAGGGAGGTTGAAACCCCCAAGGACTATCAGAGGGGTGCTGTCAGTAGGAAAAACACTAAGGAATGTGTCTATTTCTTCCAGATATTTTGATGAAAGAGGTAACTAATACTACATGTAATTCAAAAGGCATGGGATGAGGAGTGAAACACTCTCAATGGCAACAGCAGACCTGTACCACCAACCCTGTCTGTTTCTCATGGCATATGAAAGAAAGCATAGATTCTGTACCACTACCAGCTGTAACTCAGATGATCTTACCTCAGTGTGTCCAGTTTACAGTGAGGATTCTCCAGTCCAGCAGAGAGACGCTTCATTCCTGAGTCTTTAAATCTATTCCCAGACAGATCCAGATCTCTCAGACTGGAGGATTCAGAGCTGAGCACTGAGGCTAAAGCTGTACAGCCCTCCTCTTTCAGGCCACAATTATTAAAACTGAAAGCAGATTAAAAATACACCAGTATAGCACCAGTGTACATTATCAAACATTATTAAATCTTGCTGCATTGCGTAATGTTTGAATATTAAATCTTCTCTGCTGCTAACATTAACAGTATAACAGTTATATTCAGCTTTACTTACTCAGCTTTTCTGGATGCTGCAACCACAGGCAGGAGCTTCAGAAGAACCTCGTCTGATGTACAGTGTTTGTTGGTATATTTCTTAAGGACAAACACATCCTCTTCCTGTGCTGATGTCAGTAACACAAACACCACAGCTGACCACTGAGAAGAAGAAAGTTTGTTTTGTTGTAAATTTCCTGATTGCAGGTAGTGTTGGATTTCCTCAACTAGAGAATGATCATCCAGCTCATTCAGACAGTGGAACAGATTGATGGATTTCTCTGGTGAGGGATTCTCTGTGATCTTCTTCTTGATGTAATGAACTGTTTCCTGTCTGCTGTCAGAGCTACTTCCTGTCTGTGTCACTATGGTTTGTAAGAGGATCGGATTGGACTCCAGTGAGAGACCCAGAAGAAAGCGAAGGAACAGATCCAGATGTCCATTTTCCCTCTGTAAAGCCTGATCTACAGCACTCTTGTGTAGATCTAACATTGTAATTTCTCTGAGCAGTGTGGACATTTTAGAAAACAGTCTTTTCTGAAGAATATTTTTCTTTTTATTCATGAATGTCAGATGCACATACAGAGCTGCGAGGTGCTCCTGAATGCTCAGATGAACAAAGCAGTACACTTTACTCTGGTGAAGTCCAAACTCCTCTGTGAAGATCTGAGTACACACACCTGAATACACTGATGCTTCTGTCACACCAATGCCACACTCCATCAGGTCTTCCTCATAGAAGATCAGGTTTCCTTTCATCAGCTGCCTGAAAGCCAGTTTACCCAGTTTCAGAACCATTTCTTTATCTGCCTCTCTGCTCTCTGTGTACTTTTTCTTGATGATGTTTGTCTGAATGATGAGGAAGTGTGTGTACATTTGAGTCAGAGTCTTGGGGATCTCTCCACTCTCTGCTTCACCCAACATTCTCTCTAGAACAGTGGCTGAAATCCAGCAGAAGACTGGGATGTGGCACATGATGTAGAGGCTTCTTAATGACTTCAGGTGTGTGATGATTCTGTTGCTCAGACTCTGATCTCTGATCCTCTTCCTGAAATATTCCTCCTTCTGTGGGTCATTGAACCCTCGTACCTCTGTGACTCGATTAATCCACTCAGAGGGGATTTGATCAGCTGCTGCAGGTCGGGAGGTGATCCAGATGAGAGCAGAGGGAAGCAGATTCCCTTTGATCAGGTTTATCAGCAGCACATTCACTGATGCTGATTCAGTTACATCACACACTCTCACTGTGTTCTGGAAATCCAGAGGGAAACGACACTCATCCAAACCATCAAAAATGAACAGAACTTTGTGCAGAGTGGAAATGTTTGTTTCTTTCATCTCTTTAAAAAAGAAATGAAGAAGCTCCATCAGACTCAGTTTTTGGTCCTTCATCAGATTGAGCTCTCTGAAAGGAAGTGGAAATATGAGATGAACATCCTGATTTGTTTTCCCTTCAGCCCAGTCTAGAATGAATTTCTGCACAGAGACTGTTTTTCCAATGCCAGCGACTCCCTTTGTCAGAACGCTCCTGATGGGTTTGTCTTCTTCAGATAAAGGTTTAAAGATGTCACTGCAGCTGATTGGTGTTTCCTCTGTTGCTGCTCTCCTGGATGCTGCCTCGATCTGTCTCACCTCATGTTCATTATTGACTTTCCCACTGTCTCCTTCTGTGATGTAGAGCTCTGTGTAGATCTCATTGAGAAGTGTTGGGTTTCTCTGGTTTGTTATCACATCATTTACATGCTGAAACGTCTTCATCAGATTTAATCTGCATCTCTCCTGAAGATGAGGTCCAGTGGTTACAGACCTACATCTGTAAAATGGTTATAGACATGTGGTGAGATAACAAGCACAGTCCCTGTAATACTGACTCTACTGTATATGTGTTTGATAAACTAATCAATCGGATTGGAGAAATGTTTATAATAGCAGTATAATAATGATCATACCACTGTCACAGTCTCACTTCAGAGTCTGATCTTACCCTGTGTCTGTGATTATGATCTTCTGCTCTGTTTTGTCTCTCCCTCGCTGGAGGTCACTGTGTGAAAAAAGGATTTTATATCACTGACCTGTGTTCTTCCTCACCATTATTCACATTACTCAAAATTATGGCTTTCAGCATCAAATCTGCTTCATGATTTACAAATGAAAATGTCAATAATTCTGATGGATATGTTTTTGAACTAGATTTTACTAGAAGAGAACAAACCTATGCCAGTTTGTTAATTCTAAACTGTTTTAGATTTTATTTATTGAGCGTTAAAGAGCTGAACATCATGTATCTTTGGCTGTAGTTGATACTGTGCCTTAGCCAGATTGCAGGATCTATTTTTCTTGAGTACTTTATCTTCAGACATTAATAGAAGCCACAGTGCATTTTAAATAGTGGCTCTTTCCTGAAAGATGCAATAGCTGCTCCCAGGATTGTTATATTCACATACAGTAGTTTTGTACACATGCTTGTTTTGCCTTCAGCATTTTAGGGGCAGCAAAAATTAGCTACTAAAGTGGAACCAGTTATTTCTATCAGTTGTTAGTAGATGCCCTACTTGATATACCATCATGTCCCATTAAGAATCTGATCATCAGAGGGAGCTGTCACCCGAGCTTTGATCCGTTACGTGATCTATTTCCCGGTTCATGGACAATTAAGCGGCACACACACCTCTCATTGTGAAGTATCATTCCTGGGTAACCTACTGAGTGTTCTATGACTATTGTTTAGATTTCTGTGTATGGCTTTGCCTGTTCTTTGACCACTGTTTTGAGCCTTCTTTGATTGGATTTCTGTGTATGACCTCGCCTGTTTCTCGACCACGTTTTGTACCGCTTTCTCATTTTGGATTTGTTTGCCTGTTCAGTGTTTTCCGGTTTTCTGACTTTCCGCATTGTTTTGTTGACCACATTTTTTGCCTGCCAATTTTGCTGTTAATAAATCCGCTGATGGATTCTGCAAACAACGCCTGTGGCACTTCATTACATATACCTAAAGAAATACATGGTAATATGAATTGTGTAGAGTTGTGAAGGTGTATGTAAACATTTGTCTTCTATTGTGTATAGGTACAACATGTATTACTGTTTCATTAAAAATCAAAATCATTAACAACCTTTAATTAGCTTATATGAGTTCCATGCAAATGTGTTACCTGTGTCTGGGTGAGGATTCTCTCTTCTCTTTAAACATTGGTGGTAAAAACAAAGACTCATCACTCTTCATGGACACACAGCTGGGTACAGGAGAGTCTGATCTCTTTATTTGGGTTTCACTGCGCGCACACACACACACACACACACACACACACACACACACACACACACACACAGGGTGGGGCCACCTCAGCACAGGAAAATCTCATGGGCCAATCACGACAGTCATCTACCCTTGCGGATCTAAAAGTGGCATGGTGAGTGTTGATTTGGTGGTGCTAAAGCTGAGTGCAGCAGGAGAAATAATGCGTGTTTCTCTCTCCTTTTTTTGTTTGCAGAACAGCCCGAAGATACAAAAACTGATGACGCTGCCTGAAAACGCTGCTTTTGCCAGCATCTTAGGTCCCAGTCTGGTCAGTCCGCTTAAACCTCCAGCCAGATTGTCCAAGTTCTTCCATGCTGATTACCACACTGCTGCCTGCCTCCACTAAACAAAATTTCCCTGCTAATTTTGCACTGATTTAATTCCACCGATTAATTTATCTGCTGAAAGACTCTTTTTTCTCACTTGGCCCAAGGAGAACTGGGCCCACATCCTCACTCCCTCTCTCATCGGTGAGTCTGAATGAAGCAGAGGATTATAAAACGGCCAAATAATATATCCTGGTTCATTGTGGAAGATTCTGCATCAACGCAGCCACAGAGTTTCACAAATGTACCTACCGCACAGGAACAAACCCCTGATCCAAAATGGATTATTTACTGCGGGTCGCTCATTATTGGCTTCAGCCTGACCAGCTTTCCACTGTAAAGACAGCCCTGGAAGGTGCACTGTCTACCCTGACCATTGGAAATGACCCTTGGCATGAGCCAACTGCTAAAACCACATGGGGGGAGGAGGCAGCAAGACAGCCACCCCACCTCAGGCCCTGTACTTTATGAGCCAGTGCGGACCAAGCCGGAGCTACCGACTCCATCCCGAGCCAACAACCCATGGCTAGCTGGCTGTACCCTATACACGCAGCCACAACTTTCACCATGGAAGTCAACAAGTCTTGGACTCAGGAAGTACAGTAACATTGGCCTGCCTCAGTGGTTGGCCACAGCAAAGCCAGCTGGGACCCTTTTGGTCTTGTGTGTACAAAACTGCACAGGTAACCATCCAGATCCAGGAGGGCCCTTGCTAGTTGGCTTAATTCTCAATCTGCCTGTTTCTCTACTTTTAGAGCATGATTGGCTGGGGTTCTCTGCAAAGAGCCCACCAACAAGATCACAAAGACGACAGAGGACTACAGCTCAAAGACCCTAGAGATTCTGCCTGGCTTGGTGTGGAAGGGATGCTCACAAATCTTTTGAAGGCGAACCACCTGATATGGCTAACCACCCTGTATCTACTGTCATTAATCAGGTTTTATAGGAAAGCAGTTTTATCCAGGAGCAAAAGGAGGATAAAAGACTGAAACACTGCTGTTACAACTCTTACTTTTCACCTTCTTTATGGTTGATCAGGGTCTGCTATATCAGTGTTTGAACTAAAGAGGGCAAACCTGTGTTCAGGCTACAGAGGGAACCTGCAAACTTTCAAAGATTGATGGATATCATACTATGTCGCACCGTCACTATGCAGCAGCCTACTTGGATGATGTCGTGGTGCACTCCTCCACCTAGACACCGCAGAACAATGAGCTGGAGCCCACGACGGAAATGCTGATGGACTGTCCCGATGTCACACCTACATCCGACAGAAGTAAGCCTCGGAGCTAAAGGAGGGGGTTAGGGTGGTTGGTGGGAGCAAAGCCTGAACACGTTTTTCCTGCTAATTTTGCACTGATTCGAATTCACTAATTAATTTATCTGCGGAAAGACTCTTTTTTTTTCTCACTTTGCTCACAAAGTGCTGTCTCAGGGTCTGTGTTCTGCCCTTACAGTTGAGTTGGTACAATATAAATCAGTCATAATATGACTGATTCTACAATATATATATATATATATATATATATATATATATATATATATATATATATATATATATATATAAAAAAAAGATTCTACAAATAGTCACATAACAATTAACAATTAAAAACAATTAAAAACAAATTAAATCTTTAATTTAAATACATTTATGGTTATGTTGTATTAATAATAACAAGAAGAAAAAGAAGAATATTTGTCAAGTATGTATTATAGATTATGGTGTTTTTATTTAAGAAGCTGTAGTATTTCACAACACTGAAATGTAAGGAGTTGTTACCTGTATCCAGGTGAAGATTTTTTCTTCTCATCAAACACTGTTAAAAGCATCATAGACTCATCACTCTTCATGGACACACAGCTGGGTACAGGAGAGTCCAATCTCTTTTTGTTTGTTTCCCTGCACACACACACACACACACACACACACACATACAGTAAACATTAGTGTTTAATTAAACTTTAACTAAATTTAATTTGTTGTTTCATTTGATCTAAGTTTGGACCATGTTACATTAGTTGGAAAGAATATTAAGTAACAAAAAGATCTAACTCGGAGATGTTACCTGTGTGTAGATGAGAAGTCTTCATTATTTAATCCTGGTGGAGATTCTGTACACACATCACTGCTCATGGAGGAACTGCTGGGTCCTGCACAGTCTGATATCTTTACCTGGGTTTCACTACAACATACACATTTTACCATTAATGAATTTATATTTATTATTTTACTAATTAATAAATTATTTACAAACTTTAGATTATTGTTAATATGAACAGGTAGTCAGTATAGTAATAGTCTTATTTTGAGGGAAATAAAAAATGAAAAAAGAAATCATTTATCAGATTACTTCACATATGATGTACATACTGTCTTTAAATTCTCATTAAATGCTCATGTTGAAGATACAATAACGGTCGCTTTACCCCATTTTTATTTGTGGAGATCCATCCGGTTGGTCAGGATTGGAGTAATCCATCTTGCACCATTAATACAGTGAAGTGTTTGGTCATGAACAGAGAGCTGTGTACAACCAGGCCTGATCTCTTCTACTGCAATGGCTTACTGTCTACATAGAAACATAAATAAAAGATCGAATGAAGGCATAAACAAAGAATAAAAGAGAAAGAAAGAAAGGTTATACTTTTTTGGAAATGCAACTTCTATAATATTTGCAAAAGTAATAAATCAATCACTTTATTAGTCAATCAACTAATTAATTGATTAATGTACACAATGAGACATGACAACTCGGGTGTTGGATGTAAAATGCTTTGACCAGTGCATTGCATAATAGTATTGTCTCAGCCATTTGACCAACACTTTCAGATATCTTGTGATTAAATATCAAAACAGATTCCATATACTTCTAGTTAACTGTTTATTAATACTTCTGAAACCATTAATAAACAGTTACTAAACAGACAAATGATATTTTGACTGTGACAATTTAAAAGTAGAGTAAAATATTATATACAGTAAAAATAACATTTTTGGATCACTTGAATCTTGAATCAAATTCAGTGGTGGACCATCAGAGTCAGCAAGTCCTTCTCTGCTGGCCTCAACAGCAGTGATCTGAATCACTGACTTGCATTTTAATAAATTTTTCCATGAATGTGTATTAAATTATTCCCAATAGTCTATTCTTGCGCTGCTTCCAGTAGTGTATATTTATGATGAGTATTTATCCAATCATATTTCAGCCAGTGGATGACATCACGTGTTGCCCGGCCGTAAGACCTTCAGAATCAATAGTGCAGGCGCCCAGAGCTTAAAATACACTATACTGCCAAAAGTATTCGCTCACCCATCCAAATAATCAGAATCAGGTGTTCCAATCACTTCCATGGCCACAGGTGTATAAAATCAAGCACCTAGGCATGCAGACTGTTTTTACAAACATTTGTGAAAGAATGGGTCGCTCTCAGGAGCTCAGTGAATTCCAGCGTGGAACTGTGATAGGATGCCACCTGTGCAACAAATCCAGTCGTGAAATTTCCTCGCTCCTAAATATTCCACAGTCAACTGTCAGCTGTATTATAAGAACGTGGAAGTGTTTGGGAACGACAGCAACTCAGCCACGAAGTGGTAGGCCACGTAAACTGACGGAGCGGGGTCAGCGGATGCTGAGGCGCATAGTGTGAAGAGGTCGCCAACTTTCTGCAGAGTCAATCGCTACAGACCTCCAAACTTCATGTGGCCTTCAGATGAGCTCAAGAACAGTGTGCAGAGAGCTTCATGGAATGGGTTTCCATGGCCGAGCAGCTGCATCCAAGCCATACATCACCAAGTGCAATGCAAAGCGTCGGATGCAGTGGTGTAAAGCACGCCGCCACTGGACTCTAGAGCAGTGGAGACGCGTTCTCTGGAGTGACGAATCGCGCTTCTCCATCTGGCAATCTGATGGACGAGTCTGGGTTTGGTGGTTGCCAGGAGAGCGGTACTTGTCTGACTGCATTGTGCCAAGTGTAAAGTTTGGTGGAGGGGGGATTATGGTGTGGGGTTGTTTTTCAGGAGCTGGGCTTGGCCCCTTAGTTCCAGTGAAAGGAACTCTGAATGCTTCAGCATACCAAGACATTTTGGACAATTCCATGCTCCCAACTTTGTGGGAACAGTTTGGAGCTGGCCCCTTCCTCTTCCAACATGACTGTGCACCAGTGACCAAAGCAAGGTCCATAAAGACATGGATGACAGAGTCTGGTGTGGATGAACTTGACTGGCCTGCACAGAGTCCTGACCTCAACCCGATAGAACACCTTTGGGATGAATTAGAGTGGAGACTGAGAGCCAGGCCTTCTCGTCCAACATCAGTGTGTGACCTCACAAATGCGCTTCTGGAAGAATGGTCAGAAATTCCCATAAACACACTCCTAAACCTTGTGGACAGCCTTCCCAGAAGAGTTGAAGCTGTTATAGCTGCAAAGGGTGGACCGACGTCATATTGAACCCTATGGATTAGGAATGGGATGTCACTTAAGTTCATATGCGAGTCAAGGCAGGTGAGCGAATACTTTTGGCAATATAGTGTAAGTGGCAATGAAACTGTTCCATTAACCAATCAGATTTGGAGTTGGCGTCACTGGGGCCATCTAGCAGGTATACGATTACGTCAGCAATTTCCCGTCCTCCGATTGGATAATTGGAGTAGTCAGAGGCAGGAACCGCACAAACTAAATAAAATATATATATATTTTAACTCACGATGGCTGACAGAGGAGAAGAAATAGATTTGGTCGTGGACGTCCTTACAAATGCATTTTCAAGGCGGACTTTTCAAGAAAATCCTTTTGATTCTTCAAAATAGTTGGTAAGATTTTTCAAGAACCATTCATGCATTTGGGTTTTCTTTTTTTTCTGGGTTTTCAGTTTGCCTTCATTCCAGATCCCAGGGGTGGACAGTGGTTTTTTTGCTGCAGTGAAAGGAAACTTGTGAGACTGAATTGTGTTCATTTGTTTTTTTGCTATATGTAATTTAATGTTATTCATGTTCGCTATAAGATCCTGTGACACAGCGCACTGTTATACAGTGTTTCTATATTCACTGTGTCTCATTTCGGATGCTGCGTCCTCCGGAGATTACAGTTTGCTGCATACGGCATCAAGAATGTGTTTTTTTAGAAAAGTAACCGTAATAAAATGGACTATTCCTTGTGAGGTGTGAAATACTGTAGACTAATTTTTACTTTTTATTTAATGGTTGATTAGTATCTATTGCCGTGGCGTCATAATGATGGTATAGAGGTGGATTAATTCAGGAAGGACACCGGTGAAGGTCTAGGTGTGAAATGCACGGCCTGCCCCTGATCAAATTTCTGAAAAAGTTTCAAACTACCTACACGTCATACTTTTCTCCACATTCTTCCCTTCAAAAGCCATGCTCATACCAAGCCATTTATTGTTTTCTCTTTGTGATATTTCTTTATTTTTACCTCCTCATTTTCACCTTTTGGATAATTTTGGTCTTGCTGATCGCTGTATTGGTCGATGGACCACGCAGTCCATTTCAAATAATCACAGACCACAAAAACCTTGAATATATAAAAAGTGGCAACCCCTGAACCCCTGACAAGCCCAGTGGGTGAAGTTATTTACCTGCTTTTACTTCACCGCCACCTACATGCCCAGAAGAAAAAACAGATGCTCTTCTGTCACCATGGCCCAACACACCAACCCCCCGCCCTAGAACCAATACTCCTACTCATCCTCGCTCCCATAAGGTGGGACCTGATGGAGGATATTCAAAAACCACTGCCCCCAAAATGTCCAGCCTCCAGACTGTATATGCCCCTGAGCCTCAGACAAAAGACCCTTCAATGGATACATTGTTCCCCTAGCTCTGGCCAATCAGGCATCCACAAAACAATGAGCCTTATGCAAACTCCTGGTGGCCCACACTAGCCCAAGATGATAAGGACTATGTCAGGCCCTGCAGCTTCTGTGCTTAGTCCAAGAAACTCTGATAACTCCCCTCAGGACTGCTTGAACCACTCCCCATACCAAGATTCCCCTGGTCACACATTGGCATAGACTTTATCACAGATCTCCCTAGCTCTCCTGGTTAAACCATCATCTTGGTTTTCAAAAGCCTGCACACTCGTGCCTTTCAAAGGCCTTGCCAAAGCTATGGAGACTGCCACAACCCTGTTGCACAATGTTTTACATAACTATGGTCTTCCAGAGAATATTGTATCAAAATGAGGAACACAGTTCATGTCACGGGTGTGGAGGTACTTTTGTGAGCATCTGGGAGTCCAACATTAGCCTTACTTATGGGTGTGACCCACAGTCATGGCCAAGTTGAGTGCCTAAATCAAGAGCTAAGCCATTACTTGTGCTCCTACTGCGGTCAAGAACACCACAAATGGAGTGAACTTCCTTGTGCAGATTTTACAGAAAACTCGCTGACTCGCTCTTCCAAAGGCCTCCCACCCTTACAATGTGTATTAGGGTATTAACTCCCCCGTTCCCTTGGTCTAGTAAATCACTGTAGCCTTGACGTGTGGGAAAGAGCCCATGTCCGTGTACAACAAGCTATCAGGCACCAGCGCATGCTGGCTGACTGCCGACCCCACCCCCATCACCAACCGGGAAAGATGGCCTGACTCTTAATCAAGAACTTAAAATTGAAACTACCGTGTCATAAGCTTACACCAGGTCAACCCAGTCATGTACCGCCTCCAACTTCCCCCCAGCTACCATATAGCCCTCTTCTTCCAGGCCTCCCTTCTCAAGCCTGCCTGTGTGTGGTGTTTTGGGGGTCAGTTTTAAAGTCCAAAAAAAAAACAAACCCTATGATAATGATAAAAGATCCTCATTTTTTATGTTTGCTACTGAAATTTGATTACAATGGAAAATAAAAAATGTAAGAGTAGAAAATACTGCTGTCTAAAATTCAATTAAATTTATTTGTATAGCGCCTTTTACAATGGATATTGTCTCAAAGCAGCGTTACAAAAGAAAAGAGAAAGAAAAAAAGGCCCAAAATTTCAAGAAAGAAAAATAGGTGGAGTGTTTCGACTGGGACTTTGGCTGAGGTCATCATGTGTGATGAGAAACATGGACATGGATATGAGGTATGAGGAAGTATGTGGTTGACTCAACCTACCCATCACTTGTGTTTGTTTTTGATCACTAGCATCTCGTAGGGTGAAAAGATAGTGTTCCCCTCCCACAAACACACACAGCATATAAGCAGCTGTGGCATGTATAGGTTATGACAAAATTAATCCTCAACTTAATTAATTGAAATTATTTAAACACAATTTTAAAAAGGGGGGATTATATTGAGTAAAAATGTGATTCTGGCAACCTTGCAAAGGCAAAACAGCTTGTAATAATGTGTCAAAATACCAAAATACATTAAAAAAAAAAAAAAAGTATGCCCATCATTACCTTGGTTTTGGCTTGTACTGACAAAAGCTACGCTAAATTAGATTTACTTTGTAGATTTAGTGGAAATGGAAAAAAGACACTCAGTGAATATCCACAATAAATCCAACATTACCACAGAAGGATAAATACACTACACATATATAATCATATTTATATACCTAAAATGAAAAAGAAATCTTTTACCTTTAGTCAACAGTCCTTGTTGTGCTGTCTTTAATCTCACTCTCTGTGTCTTTGTCTAGATGAACTTCTGAGAAGGAAGTACATGCTGATAAAACTAAAAAAAGTGTCAGATTCTTTCACTTTCACAGAAGTAAAACAGGTTGTGCAGCTTTCATTAAGGTATTGTTGGAGCAAAACATCTCAGAACCTGTCTCTTGGAATTAGTCACTGAAAATAGTCACGTGTTTCTCAACAAATTTGAGGTCACAAAGAAAAATGTTTTAGGATTTGCAAAAAGATTCATCACTCCCAAACTCATCACAACAGTTACACCTTCTTAAACTATTCATTGCAGATGCACAAATCCTCTTCTACAAATCACAAATTTAGAAACATTTTTTAATGCAATATGATGAACATGATGCAAAATACACAGCACACCTTTGTCAAAAAATGTGAATTCATAGACAAATTTTGAACATCCGCAAATCAGTACCTGAATTCACACGATGAGGGCTGCATACTAGCTGAATATTTTTTCTTGGATATTTTTCTATCACAAGTCAGATACAGCTGCTTCAAACTCCTTCTATGAGGCTCAAACGCTGTTTTTTTCACTCACAAGTTACAAGTTCAGCATGCTCTGAATTTTCCACCTCATATCTCTGTGAAAGCTGGAGCAAAAGTGATTTCTCAGTTCTCAGTGTGTAAAAATTATAATCATAATTAGAACATTTGCTAGTCATGAATCACCTGGTAAAACCAGGTCACTCAAAATGAACAGATCAATTATTTAATATAGAAGATCTTTATCAATGTTGAGATTTCATCATAAAATTTGTGCTTAGAGGTGGAGCAGCATGACATGTTTAGTAAAAGATGTGTATGGGGTTTAGAGTTTTTACACCAATAATAGAGGAGGTTTAGTTATACACCAGTGTGCAATAAAGCAAAGAGAAGCTGCAGAAGGAATAAGCAAGACTGGCTGGACCAGAAAGGCCAAGAAGCTCACTCAGCATTCTGCCGTATCATTTGTGACCTTCCTGGAGCTAAGAGAACCTAACAACCAACATTTGTGACCTTCCTGGAGCTTAACTAATAAAGATAGGAATGGCAGACTGCTTCTGAGCAAAGAAAAAGAGTGAAGACATTCTTCACTGGAGGACCTTATGACAGATTCTAACATGCACCTATCTGCATCAGCCAGGCTCTCATGCTTCAGTTTCACTCTCAGTCAGTTGAGCAGCTCCGCATATGCAAGATCATCTCTCTGTCTCATGATCTGTTTCAGTGTTATCATTTGAGAATGAACTTTCCAGAAGTCCTCCTCATGGTCCTCATACACACAGTGGTTTTGCTTTTCCAGGTGGAGGTAACTGTTAAAAGTCTCCCATAACATTTATTTTATTAAAATACAGGTAACTGAGGGACTGAAAACAGTCCAGGAGCTGGAGATCATAGGGGTAACTCAGAAAGAGGACACTCTGATACTGCTGGACAGAACAGTAGAGGATTACACCATGCCTGGACGGTCACTCTGACAGCCTCGAGGACAGGGTAGAGAGGCTGGACATTTAAAGTACATGTAGAGCACATAAATAAAAGAATCATTAGTGTACATGGGGTGGAGGAAAATGAAGCATAAATCATTATATGAAATGTATTAAATTTGTTATTAAATAATGATATTATTCATGCCAGATTCGTTTAAACAGTTTGTTCATTTTTCCTGTCTGTGTCGATTATCCTTTAGTTCTGTACAACAGTCCTGTTGTGTTGTATATAATTCTGTTTCTATTTTATAAATGTTCTATTTAATTGCATGTCACTAAGCCTGATGTTTTTCCCCACCACAAAGACATTTTATTTACAAGTGTAATGTTATATCGAAGAGATATTCACTGAGAAAGAAAGAAAAGTGTGGATTGAAGGGCAGTTTCCATAGATGAAGCAATAGTGACTGTCCAGTTTTACTCTATCTGAAATGCTTCATGGGATATGTCCTGTCATAAAGAACTATGCGTCTGTCCATCTGGTCAATTCTACAAGTTTTCTAAACACTTCACACTAGGATAAGAGAATTAGTTACGAGTATTCTGATCACATCAAGTGGAAACGCAAAATTACAGCAACATACACATGACGTATTAAAACACTCAATGAGGAGAACTGGATTATATGTATTTTTGGTGACGTCACACACGAAATTATGCTGTACTGTACACAATGACAATAAAGTACCTTAGCTCCAGTGGTGGAAACAGTACTGAAAAATATAGTATAGTAAATATAGTATAGTAAAAGTACCGGTCCTAAATACTACTCAAAATATGAGTAAAAAGTAGTTATGATAAAGTACTCCAGAGTAGAGGGTATTATTCTGTGAATTCTATTCCACCTTCTACACTGGAAATTAAAACTATAGCTTACAGTCTCATACTTTGATGGAGGTTTCTGAGTAAAGAATAAATGACAAAATATTTCTCAGTTTCATTCACCGCTAGCACTGAAAATGAAGGCCTGTAATATTAGAAGAAGAAACCAATAATCTGGTAACATTTATGACCATTCTGTAGAGGTCTTCTTACAGGTTAATAAAAAATAGGGGACACAAAGGATCGTACATTAACAATTTAACATAAAAGATCAGCCTGTAGCACAAATTAGAAAATTAACCTGAAGTGAACAGAACACGTGTTAACTGAAGTCTCTCAACATGAATGCAGACTTGCAGAGATTTTAACGTAGGGGTCAACAACGAGACTATATTCTGAAACTGTTGGTCAGTTTTACTCTGAGCCGATTCTCAACATTTGTACTGACCAGTCTCGCTCGTTTAGGGGTAAACAGCTGCCCAGTACAACTAAAAAGGTGTTCACACGCTGCAGAGGCAGGAAAGGGTGTGTCCAGTGTGAGGCTTAGCTTTTTCACCAAAGGAAACGAGTGAAGCAGATCCATCTCTTCTGAGGTACAAGCCAAGTGTCCATCCAATTCAGATGCAGCTGGGGATGGACAGACTTCATGGAAGAACAGAAGTCATCCTCGTCAGAGGTTCATCAAGATGGTGCAGGATGTTCTCCAGACCTACCAGATCCACAAAATACAAAGGTTTATAATAATTGTGGATAATGCTGATGGACAAACTATGGCATGTTTACTAGTGTGTTACTGACCAGCTACTGGGGTCATCATGGATATTTTAGAAATTAAATAAAGCTGTTCACTTGCTACATGAGCAGTGCTGCATTTACTACCCTATAACCCCTTAATACTCTTGTCTTTTCTAACATTGGGTCACAGTATGGCTGATAGCTTAACTCCACACAAACCCATACACCATAGGCAACCTCGGTTCTGCAGAGCTCTAACCCTGAAAAAACCTCAGCTGCCTGTAGCCCTACTAATTCTGAAGCCCTTGATTAGCTTTCTTCAGGTGAGTTTGATTAGGGTAGGAACTAAACTTTGCAGGACAGAGGCACTCCAGGACATTGCCCATCCCTGCCATACACAGTATTAGAACAGTTACAAGTGACAAAAGTGAAATGTACCCATGATGGACATTAAAAAACAAAAACCTGCATGTTCTCACTCTTTAATAGAAACTGGCATAATATTCATGCATGTACAAAATAGGAATATCTTACCTGCTTTTACGATGCGGGTCTGTTTATGGCGTTTTGAATTTCAGAAGAAGCATTGGGAAAGCATTGGAAGCATCCACAGTAACCACCAAATTAAGAGGACATGCGCAACGCTGATGCTTGGGTAGATGATCCTAACCCACTGTTAGTGTTTAAAACAGAGCGGGTGTCCTGACCCTCAACTCCTTCCACATCTTCCTCAGCAGAGTCAGCACCAATCAATTCTTGCTGTTTGCCAAGGTCGCTACGAACAAATCAAACCTATGTGATACTTTCAAGTGTCTAAAGGCCATGGAAGCGGACCTTCTTTCCAGTGATTCATCGATCCAGTGTGCGGTTACACCGATGTAACACCGTTGTCGTTCTGTCCAACAATCAGTAGGGGTACCTATATAGCTAACTTTCGAGCAGTGATTTTTTTTTTTAATCTTTGCAGTTGTTTCCTCGATTCTCAGCTTCACAGTTGGTCTGGACATAACTGTACAGCTAGGCTGCATTGTATGGGTTAGATTTTTGAATGTTGGAAGTAGAACTATGGTAAAGGGCTTAAGACTTTCCCAGACAAACTCAACCACAAGCCTGTCAACCATGGACTGAGGAACCTGTATGATGTGTAGTCTTTAATCTAAATCCATTTCACAGCTGAATCACACCTCTGTTCTTCTGAGTTATTTCTTTTCAAGATGCATTCATTGTACTGCTTTTATTTCGAAGGATGTTTTCTCTGTAAAAACAAACAAACAAACAAACAAAGACATAAAAACATGATTTCATCGACCAGTGAGAACATTACTGTACAAAGCACAGTGTTACAATAACACCTTTCATTCTCTTCAGAACACACTGATGACGTATCATATATGCAAATCTATATTTTGACAGACAGGCAAGACAGCCTATTGTCATCTTTGGACCGAACATTTTAATTGGACAAACATATTATGGTCCTATGCCTTTCACAGACGATATAAATTCATATAAATATTTCGACCACTTACCTTAGTTTTAGTGATTGCTGATGAAATGTTTAGAGATGTTTCAACCAGCATAACAAAAATGTTTTTGAACCAGATCACCTATCCTGCCTTTAAGGCTTATTGCACTTTGACCCCTGGCTTACAAGCTAAGAGTGTCCAGCAGGTGGAGCTCATGCATCACTGGCACAATGCAATTGGTGTAAGTGTTAGAAAACGAACATTCTGCAGTGTAGTACTAATTGTTCAAGGCCATTTCAGTCATCATATCATTTAACATATTTAAGATATGATACTTAGCAGATATTCTAAACTTCCCTCCATGTGTTGATGAGGAGATGATGAAGATGATGAACTCTTGAAGGTGGATATCTCAGCTGGTCTAGACAGGCAAAGTGGACCTGACATAACGACACAATTGTCCTTCTTCACCTTCACTACAAAAAGCTCCTTTAGGTGAGGTCAAGCATGCTGAAGTGGTGTATTTGAGCTGCTGCTGATGTTGAAACATCCACCACGCTTTCTCCATCCTCCTCCTCCATCATTAAACTAAATTAGAGCCACGTGTCTTGAAGTCTGTCTGATGCAGCGGCTTCTCTATGAGCGATTTGATTGGACGGGAATCACGTGACTGATTATTCTGCTCAGCCAATCACCGCTGAGAGAAAAAATAAACATATAAAGTAGTGACAGCAGTTTGAGGAAAAATATCCCAATAAAAGTACAGATACAGCACTAAACATGTATTCAAGTAAAAGTACACTGTTTTTAAACGACTTAATAAAATACAATTCCTGAGAAAAACTACTCAATTACAGCAAGGAGAGTATTTGTAAATGGTTACTGTACACCACTGCTTAGCTTATTATTATTATTATTATTATTATTATTATTATTATTATTATATCTACAGAGTGACCTGTTCCATTATTAGAAATGCACTGGTACCTACAAAATGGCAGAAGGCAAAAAAATGCAATTAACTGACACAACTGCTCTTAATACAAAATGGCGGAGGACAAACGGAGCTTCAGTCACACTGTCAGCAGGCTAAAGAGCAGTAGCTTACTAGCTAGCGATAAGACAGCCACAAAATCATATAATCTCACTATTTTACAGTGGCTAAATGTACAATTTATCCATAAGGACTTTTATAACTTTGTTTGATTTTTAATTTCAGCGTAAATCTGAGCAGCAATGAGCAAAGAGAGGCTGCTGTGTAAATTTCTCTGAGATAGTTACTAAGCAAAACCACTTAGCGACGGCAATTAGCATGTTAGCTTAGCCACAATCGAGCTAGCATTCAGTTTCACAAATCCACTAAAAATTTTAATATCCCAGAAGTAAATTATCGCTTAGCTTAGGTATAAATAAATAAATTTATTATTAAATTGCTAGATTAAATATTTCATCTGAATAAAAGAACTAGAAAGAAGCAGTTATTGCATTATTGATTATATTGTGAATGTAAGTGTTAAACATTTGTCTAATAATCAGCATCAACAGATCAAAGCTAATTCAGCTTCTTTAAAAAAATATTTTTTGTTTTTCTTAAGATGAGGAAAGAAATATGTTTTCTAGCATAACCAGGAAATATTTTAAGTCACCAAGGCAAAAAAACAACAAATAAATAAATAAATAATCGAAATAAAATTATATATTCATTACATAATAATAATAACAACAACAATAATAACAATAGGTATTTTTGGTATTAATTTCCTCGAAAATTTCTCATCCAGGTTACCACAGCAGAGTAAAAAGAAATGTCCAGTAGATGGTACCAATGACCCCTAAATCACCGTCATCCGGTGAGTTGGGGTTTTTTCTTGGCCGAGGATTACATGGGCATCATGGCTAAAACATCCGAGTTCTCTTTGTGTTGTGCGACGTAAAAGTTAATAACCAGCAAGAGCCGAATATCTCACATTGGGAAAGCAGTTACACATAACAGTGTTACTGTGTTATAAAATTTAAGAGCCAATCATGGATCAATATGCAAATGCAAAAAGGAATTTATTTATTATAATAATGGATTTTAAGCATAAAAATATTTTGTGTGACTTTTTATTTTGTTTTGTTTTTTCTTATCTTGTATATCTTGTGTATCTATCTGTCTAGTTATTGGTTTGGTTTGGTTTAATTTTATTTATCTGCATATCTGTTTGTCGAGTTTTTATTACATTTCTATGTAGAACTGAACCACCAAATCAATCACTTTTACATTATAGAAGAGATTTCAGCATTAATTAAAAACAAAGTCCACTGTTTTTCAGATAGAATTCACATAAATTAGTTAAATTAGTTAAGACATAATGGACAAATGCCAACTCTCTACAGCTCAGGTCAGCAGGAGCTAATTAATTCTGTTTCACTTATTCTACTGACAGATGTGTGACAGAAATGGAGGGTTCATGAGCTGAGAGGGAATCAGGGAACAGGGGGTATGTCACATTTTCCTGCATGCTCAGGTTGCCAGAAGTTTATAAAGTGACACCCTAAACTCACAGGCACTGTGCAGAAATCTAATAAAACTGAGAAAATACAGTTATGTTTTCCAATCCAAGAAAGTTCATTACTTCAGAAACTCACCAATGTTTTTATTTAGTACAAGGATTGCCCGGTTTTTGCAAGGTTAGTGCTGAGAATGATGAGAGTGGTGAGAGTGAATATATCAAAATAAACTAAATTGAAAATAGCATTAAATTAAAGTTTAACAAAATCAGATGCTAAATGGCTGAAACTTATTCACAAATTTACATTTTAGAAATTCAATAAAAAAATTTCAAGTTTTAAAAACTCAGATTTAGCCAATTAGATAAGCAACTGAAACCTGCTTCAAGTTCTTATAAGTGACATTAACAATCCTGGGGCTGGAAACAGTTTTACAAACAGAATATGGACCTACGAGTTTTATATAATGTTTCTGTAATAACGCTTTATAATTAACATGATTAAATATTCAAACTTAGTCACTGCAGCCCAGTTAAACCATACTGAACATTTCTTTCTAAAATGAATGCCTTTTAGCTTCCAATGTTTTATACTTTTATTAAATACAATCTGGTGTATATCCCTTCATTGTACATACAGCACATGTCCATATATATTAGCTTAAGTTAACTAATCACAACAAAATAGATTTTCTTTAGTACAGTTTACAATTAAGGTAAGACTTGCATTATGAATCGTAAAAAATAACATAATAGCAATAACATGCAGTGAATAACTGAGATGTACAAATTGGAGAACTGACCTGAATCTTAAACAAAACCTGAGAACTTGAGTACTGTGGTAATGACTGGTTTCTGCAGGGTATCACTATGGAAATGTGTGTCATAATAATAACAATAATAATAATAATAATAATAAAAAGAAGAAGAAGAAGAATTCATTTATCTTCAGTAACACCACTCCCTTAAACAAATCATTCCAAGCAAGCATAGAACCCCTCTTCCTTGCAAATGACCAAAATCTGCACCTGTTTTTCCCTCACTAGTTCTTTATGGGAACCAGGCTACTTATTTTCCACTTATTGTCTTCATTAAACAAACCATTAAACAATGCTAACAGGTCTAATTATTTGTATATCCATAACTATATGTATGTCCATAATCCTAGAGTTTGTGGCTTTTATCATCTTTAAGGCTGAAGGGTAATTCCTTTCCTGAGACTTCTTGATTGTTAAAATGCAGATCCAGTTTTGTCAGGTGTGAGGGGTTTGAGCTCAGAGCTGAAGTCAGAGCAGCACAGCCTTCTTCTGAGATGCCACAATCGTACAACCTGCAGAGAGACAATGACACACTCTTTACTCTTGGGAAGCACTCATGAAGTTGCTGCTCCCATTTCTTACAGCAAAGCACAGTCTCAGAACAGGACTAGTTACTCAGTGCCAATCCAGAGCCAAAGCCAGGGAGTAGACAAGCAGTTTTATACTTTCTAGTTTTCTAGTTGAAGAGCTACAAACCTGTGCTGCGTCACTGTGCAGCTTGTTTGGCAGTAGCTGTCTCACTATTTAATCCAACATGAAGCACACATCATAACAGTCTATTACAGAATTTGTATTGGGATCATCTTGTACAGCATTAAAAGCAATCATCATAAAAGGCCACTGAAATGGTACAGTATAAAACTGGCTTTACTCAAACATGTCATATAACTCCATCAGCTTGTTGTACATCCTATTTCAATACCATGGGTATTTATATGGTGTTGTTCCCAAATTTTTTGTTATAATAGCATCCGTCTCTTTAAGGAAAGTTATCAACTAGGTTTTACAATGCAGCTGTCGGATTTTGTGCTTATTTAGCACCAAAAGCATTGGTGACATCGAGCACTGATGTTGAGTAAGGAGGCCTGGAACATAGTTGGTATGCCAATTCATCCTAAGTCTCCAAACCTGAACACCTCTGTAAAATATCGAGTCATCACCACTCTCTTGCCTTCCAATGCAAATTTTGGAAATTTCCCCACTGTGGGATGAATAAAGGTTTATCTTATCTTATCTTATCTTATCTTATCTTATCTTATCTTATCTTATCTTATCTTATCTTATCTTATCTTATCTTATCTTATCTTATCTTATCTTATCTTATCGTACTACTCCTAACACTGCTTTCTGGGTAAAATGAATGGCCATGCACATATGTTATACACAGCTGATTTTATAGTAAGCATCCAAACAGTGTGTGTGTGTGTGTGTGTGTGTGTTTCGGGGGTTCTCAATATTACACCTCGACCTTCTTGACCACCTTTGGCCTCAGCATTCACCTTTAACCACACTGTGCCCATTGTCCAACACAACAACACAAGACGTGTATGTACATAAATAATAGAATTAATTAGTGTTAGCATGAAAACTAATTATTTTCCTCCCTTTAGGATATTTAATGCCGAATCTAAAACCTTTGGTGCGGTCTCACTATTAGAGAATGTGTCAGGTGACTCTCAGAGAGATGATCTTACCTCAGTGTCTCCAGTTTACAGTGAGGATTCTCCAGTCCAGCAGAGAGACTCTTCACTCCTGAGTCTCTGAGATTATTCCAAGACAGATCCAGTTCTCTCAGGTGTGAGGGGTTTGATCTCAGAGCTGAAGTCAGAGCAGCACAGCCTTCACCTGAGATTTCACAACTACACAACCTGCAGAGAGACAATGACACACTCTTCACTCTCTCAGTTGAGGCCATCACATCCATCAGCTTGTTGTACATCCTATTTCAATACCATGGGTATTTATATGGTGTTGTTCCCAAATTTTTTGTTATAATAGCATCCGTCTCTTTAAGGAAAGTTATCAACTAGGTTTTACAATGCAGCTGTCGGATTTCTCAAAATTCTACAAACAATACCCCATAATGACAATGTGTAAGAACTTTGATTGAAAGCTTTGCCAATTTATTTAAAAAAAAATTTACATGTACATAAGTATTCACAGCCTTTGCCATGACACTCAAAATTGAGTTCAGGTACATCCTGTTTCCACTGATCAACCTTGAGATGTTTCTACAAATTGACTGGAGTCCATTTGTGGTAAATTCAGTTGATTGGACATGATTTGGAAAGGCACACACATGACTATATAAGTTCCACAGTTAACAGTGCATGTCAAAGCACAAACTAAGCCATGAAGTCCAAGGAATTGTCTGTAGACCTCTGAGACAGGATTGTATCGAGGCACAGATCTGGGGAAGGGTACAGAAAACTTTCTGCAACATTGAAGGTCCCAATGAGCACAGTGGCCTCCATCACCTGTAAATGGAAGAAGTTTGGAACCACCAGGACTCTTCCTAGAGCAGGCCACCCGGCCAAACTGAGTGATTGGGGGAGAAGGGCCTTAGTCAGGGAGGTGACCAAGAACCCGATGGTCATTCTGAAAGAGCTCCAGTGTTTCTCTGTGGAGAGAGGAGAACCTTCCAGAAAAACAACCATCTCTGCAGCACTCTACCAATCAGGACAGTATGGTAGAGTGGCCAGACAGAAGCCACTCCTCAGTAAAAGGTACATGACAGCCCATCTGGAGTTTGCCAAAAGGCACCTGAAGGACTCTCAGACCATGAGAAACAGAATTCTTTGGTCTGATGAAACAAAGATTGAACTCTTTGGCCTGAATGGCAAGTGTAATGTCTGGAGGAAACCAGGCACTGCTTATCACATGGCCAATACCATCCCTACAGTGAAGCATGGTGGTGGCAGCATCATGCTGTGGGTTTTTCAGTAGCAGAAACTGGGAAACTAGTCACAGGATTGAGGGAAAGATAATTGCAGCAATATACAGAGACATCCTTGATGAAAACCTACTCCAGGGCGCTCTGGACCACAGACTGGGTCGACGACTCATCTTCCAACAGGACAACAACCCTAAGCACACAGCCAAGATAACAAAGGAGTGGCTACGGGACAACTCTGTGAATGTCCTTGAGTGACCCAGCCAGAGCCCAGACTTGAATCCAATTGAACATCTCTGAAGAGATCTGAAAATGGCTGTACAGCGACGCTCCCCATCCAACCTGATAAAAATTGAGAGGTCCTGCAAAAATAAATGGGAGAAACTGACCAAAAATAGGTGTGCCAAGCTTGTAGCATCTTACTTAAAAAGATTTGAGGCTGTAATTGGTGCCAAAGGTGCTTCAACAAAGTATTGAGCAAATGATGTGAATACCCATGTTTTTAGAGGGGCAATGAAAAAAAATATTACAATGTAAGGGCTTTCTAGTCCAAAGACTCGTTCAAGTCAAGCATTTGAATTTATTGCAAATAAACCATATGGACAAAACCATATGAACATCTGACTATATGCTATTTAAACATCCCTTTCCAGATTTGGTTCCCATTTGTTGTTAACATAACCTTCACTCTTCACTCCAAAGTTGAGTAGTGCTTGAAGATCTCTGTTAAATGTGCCACTTTAAAGCTAGACTCATTTCAGGATTTCAGACAGAAAAGAGGTGATCTCAGTCTGCAGCTGCTGATGTCTAAGAGATCCACTGACTGTCAGACGAGACGTTACAGATTGGATCCAGCGGGCAAGTGGTAGGATTGTATATCAAAATGACTTGCAGAATCCTGTCATATAACATAAATATAAACATAAATGTAAATGGAATACTGAATGTGTAGTGTAAGAGTCAAGGTTGAAATAAAGATCTGGCAGATTTTTAAGTCTTCTCATTAGAAAAGGAGGATGGAGCAGTAGGAGCTGGGGTGTTGACTAGGAAGAAAAGATGTTGTGAAGCTTAGGAGAAGCTGCAGGAGTGACCTCTCTCCACTGAACATCGACAGACCCTTTGTAGAGATTGTCAAGAGCACCAAATTCCTTGGTGTTCATCTAGCGGAGAAATTCACCTGGTCACAGAACACCAGCTCCATAAGCAAGAAAGCCCCGCCACTTCTTCTACAATCTCCCTAACATTTATCCTTAACAAGCAAGCCTGACGTGACAGTGGCAAGAAAAAAAACTCTCTGAAATGATGAGAAAGAAACCTTGAGAGGAACCAGTCTCAGAAGGGAATCCATCCTAGTTTAAATGACAATAAAAGCTTCTGGACTTAATGAATTCTTGACTTGTGTCTTACTGAGGATCAGGTCATGTGACTCTCAGAGAGATGATCTTACCTCAGTGTCTCCAGGTTACAGTGAGGATTCTCCAGTACAGCAGAGAGACGCTTCACTCCTGAGTCTCTGAGATAATTCCAAGACAGATCCAGTTTTCTCAGGTGTGAGGGGTTTGATCTCAGAGCTGAAGTCAGAGCAGCACAGCCTTCATCTGAGATTTCACAACCAGACAACCTGCAGAGAGACAATGACACTCTTCACTCTCTCAGTTCAGGACACAGATCAGTTCAGCAGGAACTTTTTTTATCAAAGAGTCACTGTAGTCTTTAATTGCTATGAAATACAGCATCTATGAAGTAAATATAAGGGCCATGACTGACTTCAGCATTTATTCAAAAAACATAAGGGACAAATTATTTCCTTTTAATTACAGATATAAAGGTTTGGGTTGGCTGTAGGTGTAGCATTATTTATTTAGGATAATATACAAGGTAATGCAAAAACGCTACAGATATTCAGTGTGTGTGTGTGTGTGTGTGTGTGTGTGTGTGTTTAGATATTACATAATACACATATCATAATAAACTCCCTAAGATTTGATGCTGAACCTAAAACCTCTGCTCCAGTCTCACTATTAGAGAATGTGTCTTACTGAGGATCAGGTCATGTGACTCTCAGAGAGATGATCTTACCTCAGTGTCTCCAGTTTACAGTGAGGATTCTCCAGTACAGCAGAGAGACGCTTCACTCCTGAGTCTCCGAGTTTATTCCAAGACAGATCCAGTTCTCTCAGGTGTGAGGGGTTTGATCTCAGAGCTGAAGTCAGAGCAGCACAGCCTTCATCTGATATGCCACAATCACACAACCTTCAGAGAGACAATGATGCATGACTTATTTTATCAAAGAGTCAATGTAAGATTTAACCAATATGAAACACATCATTTTAATCATGATTGACCAATTATTTGAGGTCAAATAGTAAAAATTCTATGTTTTGTTTCCATATCTATCTGTATTTTTACCACCTTGTAGAGACCAAATTCATGCTTATTTTCAGGAATGGAATATATATTTCCCACAGACAAATGAACAAAAACTGTAGCTTTTAAAAAAACAAAGACCCAGCAATCCCAGATGAGAGACACCAACTTACAAAAGAACCTGTGTAACTTCCTTCTACTTAATTCTGACAAGACAGAAGTACTTGACCTAGGAGTAGAGGCTGCTAGAAGTAAGGTTTCTGATTACATATTAACTCTGTTCATACTAATCTGTGTTCTTTCAACCACCTCCCCTATCCACTCTTTTTTCCTCTGATGCTGAGGCTGGCATCTACATAGACAGCCTTAATATCACTAAAAAATGTACTGTGAATGGTACCACACAGGCACCCTAAAGATACCTGTGGCTGTCCCTCAGATAGCATAAAGACAACAATGCTAAGAAATGTTTAAGTCTGAATAGTTTGATTTGTATGCTAAAACTCTAATGATGCTCATACATAAGTTGCTTTTAATACATTTCTAACTGCTTGGTTTGGCTGATTTATAATCACACTGTCCAGTGAAACCCAGATGAGGATGAGTTCCCTTTCAAGTCTGGTTTCAAGGTTTTTTCCTCATGTCATCAAAGTATGACTGTCCTTGCAATCATTCCCTCTGGCTTGCTCATTGGAGATACATTTAAAGTTAAATTTAAGTGTAAATTGTACATCATAATTTCTATGAAACTGATTTATGACAAATATTTGTTAGGAGTGTCATAAATAAAATAAAATGGATTTGATTGAATAAATAATTTTTTACCATTCCTGAACCATTTCGGAGCATTATCCTGCTGAAAGAGACCACAGCCATCAGGGAATACCGTTTCCATGAAAGGGTGTAGATGGTCTGGAACAATGCTTAGGTAGGTGGTACGTGTCAAAGGAACATCCACATGGATGCAGGACCCAAGGTTTTCCTGCAGAACATTGACCAGAGCAGGACACTGCCTCCACCGGCACCCCTTCTTCCCATAATGCATCCTGGTGCCATGTGTTCCCCAGGTAAGAGATGCACACGCACCCGGCCATCCACATGATGAAAAAGAAAACGTGATTCATCAGACCAGGCCACCTTCTTCCATTGCTCCGTGGTCCAGTTCTGATGCTCACGTGCCCATTGTTGGTGCTTTCAGTGGTGCACAGGGGTCAGCATGGTCACTCTGACTGGTCTGTGGCTATGTGGCCCCATACACAACAAACTGTCCTGCACTGTGTATTCTGACCCCTTTCTATCAGAACCAGCATTAACTTCTTCAGCAGTTTGATCAACAGTAGCTCGTCTGTTGGATCGGATCACACGGGCCAGCCTTCGCTCCCCAGGTACATCAATGAGCCTTGACCACCCATGACCCTGTCACCGGTTCACCACTGTTCCTTCCTTGGACCACTTTTGATAGATACTGACCACTGCAGACCATGAACACCCCACAAGAGCTGCAGTTTTGGAGATGCTCTGATCCAGTCATGGCCCTTGTCAAACTCGCTCAAATCCTTACACTTGCCAATTTTTCCTGCTTCTAACATCAACTTTGAGGACAAAATGTTGACTTGCTGCCTAATATATCCCACCCACTAACAGGTGCCATGATGAGGAGATACTCAGTATTATTCACGGCACCTCTCAATGGTCATAATATTATGCCTGATCAGTGTATATCAGTGAGTGATGGTAACTCCGACCATGATGTAGCATGCCAGAGCGTGAAGGTAGGCGCAGTATTCAAGCAGCTCCGACCAATTTAGTCAACCCTGAAGATCAACACAGCAACTGTCATCCTCCCAACTGCAACTTATGCATATGAACCTTTGAGACATCAGCAAGGTTCGTGGGAAGACTAAAGGCTGCCCAACACCAATGGCTGCAATGAATCTTGCAAGTTTCATACCAGGATTCACCAATGAGCTTTTTTATTGTGACCTCTTTTTTTATTGTGAAGTCTTAGCTACAGTTTGCAGGTAATATACCACAGCAACAGAAATCTGCCATTACATGGACACCACAATATGATGATGGAAGCAAAGCGAGTTCTCAATCAACATGGCAATAGACCTTCATAGAAGACCACTTAGCATATCATGGGATGAGGCCAAAGTTGCCACAGTTTTCCAAATGCACTGAATAGCACAGGATGAAATAAGTCTTAAGTCTAATCTGAGGATAAATAACAACAAATGTTTTATGAGGTGATTGCACATTACAATCAAGCCTCATGAATGACAACATACCTTCTAACATTTAGGTAACTTACTGCAGCTGTCCAAGCTTGATGAAAATTGTGTAAAGAACATAAATGTCTACTGCTGTTTAGCAATACGTCTTCAGTTGGTACATTCCATTAGCTTCTTATACATGCATTACTTTGATTAACATGAGGTATTAGCCAGTATCAGCTAGCTATACAATGTAAGCTTAATTAGCCATGACTCAGAGATCTAAATTATTTGCTTGACAATGGTAAAATAAATATACTTTCACAAATTCTAATAAAATTTAGTATTAGTAGTTTTTTTGTTCTTTGAGCTAGTGTTCAATGCAGCACCATAAATAGAACTTCAGGTAATAACTCTTAAATTGTGTACTACAAGCTTGATGCAGGGGTGTGTTTAACACCAATATGGGTTGTCAAGCAGCAGATATGCTGTATGACCAACTGTATCCACTGCACATACTTTGGCTCCAACTTTAACCTAATGTGGAAAAGCTGATCAAAAATGGCAACTTATAATTTCTTGCTTTAAAAATGCTTTAAAAATCTCACTATTGATACTATATGATACCTTTTTCCACTCATGTCGTCACTGGTGTGTGCACGGGAACCAAAAATTTTGAGATGCAATATTTAGGTACAAGAGTGGAATTAAGTCTAACTTTAGAGAATGTGTCTTACTGAGGATCAGGTCATGTGACTCTCAGAGAGATGATCTTACCTCAGTGTCTCCAGTTTACAGTGAGGATTCTCCAGTACAGCAGAGAGACACTTCACTCCTGAGTCTCTGAGTTTATTCTCAGACAGATCCAGTTCTCTCAGGTGTGAGGGGTTTGATCTCAGAGCTGAAGTCAGAGCAGCACAGCCTTCATCTGAGATTTCACAACTACACAACCTGCAGAGAGACAATGACACACTCTTCACTCTCTCAGTTGAGGCCATCACATCCATCAGCTTGTTGTACATCCTATTTCAATACCATGGGTATTTATATGGTGTTGTTCCCAAATTTTTTGTTATAATAGCATCCGTCTCTTTAAGGAAAGTTATCAACTAGGTTTTACAATGCAGCTGTCGGATTTTGTGCTTATTTAGCACCGAAAGCATTGGTGACATCGAGCACTGATGTTGAGTAAGGAGGCCTGGAACATAGTTGGTATGCCAATTCATCCTAAGTCTCCAAACCTGAACACCTCTGTAAAATGTCGAGTCATCACCACTCTCTTGCCTTCCAATGCAAATTTTGGAAATTTCCTCACTGTGGGATGAATAAAGGTTTATCTTATCTTATCTTATCTTATCTTATCTTATCTTATCTTATCTTATCTTCTTATCTTATCTTATCTTATCTTATCTTATCTTATCTTATCTTACTACTCCTAACACTGCTTTCTGGGTAAAATGAATGGCCATGCACATATGTTATACACAGCTGATTTTATAGTAAGCATCCAAACAGTGTGTGTGTGTGTGTGTGTGTGTGTGTTTTGGGGGTTCTCAATATTACACCTCGACCTTCTTGACCACCTTTGGCCTCAGCATTCACCTTTAACCACACTGTGCCCATTGTCCAACACAACAACACAAGACGTGTATGTACATAAATAATAGAATTAATTAGTGTTAGCATGAAAACTAATTATTTTCCTCCCTTTAGGATATTTAATGCCGAATCTAAAACCTTTGGTGCGGTCTCACTATTAGAGAATGTGTCAGGTGACACTTAGAGAGATGATCTTACCTCAGTGTCTCCAGTTTACAGTGAGGATTCTCCAGTCCAGCAGAGAGACTCTTCACTCCTGAGTCTCTGAGATAATTCTTAGACAGATCCAGTTCTCTCAGGTGTGAGGTGTTTGATCTCAGAGCTGAAGTCAGAGCAGCACAGCCAACATCTGTGACGCCACAACGCTCCAGCCTAAAGCGAGACAATGACACACACTTCAGGTCACACAGATCTGCCTTTAATCACTATTAAATTCTGAGTAAATTATATGAGAGCAATAACAAAAATAAATAAAGTAATATTACAATAAATTTGATGTTTGTGTGTGTGTGTGTGTGTGTTTAATTATACATAACAGCTATACATCTACACTTTTCTGACTAATCAGATCAGTGTTGGACAGTGGTGTTTCCCCAGTATTTTAAAAGTCTCAGGAACTGCAAGGGCTAGAAAATCATGTAGAAGCGACAGAGCAGCCCTGACAAAGTGGTTCTGGTATCATGAGTCATTATGAGGTGAGATGCTGTGTTTTTCAGATAATTCTAGGGATAAGATTGCATTTTTTCACTCCACTGCTAATTTCCTCTCCTCCACTGTGATACACACATCATGGGACTTCAACATGCAGAAGCAGTCTACATATTACATCTAATTAAATAAAATACATGAACACGAGTGTTTACTCTCATACCAATGCTACGGCATGAAGTATTGTTTGTGTTTCTCTGTGTACAGAGCCTTTCTTTATTGCCATTGTTTTTGCCAGTGTATGACCTGTTTTCTGTTTCTTGGATTTTCTCTGTTTTTTGGATTTCCTCTTTTGGTTTTGTTTGCTCCACTGACTGTTTTCTCTGGTTTTTGATTTCCAGCCTGTATGACCACTTTTGCCTCTGCCTGCCGATTCTGCTTTGTTTGCGTTTCCTTATTAAACTCCTTACACCGCACATGGACCTTACTCATCCTGTGTTACAGGATACTTCACCTCCAATAGGTCCAGCAGAACTGATGACCCTCCAGACCACCAACAGTCAAGTCATAGCTAACAACTCACACCCGTCGTGAAGAAATGCTTCGAGAGGCTTGTCATGAGGCACATCAAGACCCAGCTACCACCCTTACTGGACCCCTTGCAGTTGTGTAACATTCTAACCGCTCCACGGACGATGCCATCACCACAACCCTCCAACTGGATCTCACCCACCTGGACAATAAGGACACATGCATACGCAATGCACAGCTTCAATCACAACATCAAGTTCGCCAATGACAATAAAAGCTGCTTGACTTGACAAAACTAATAAATAATAAACGATAAATTCAATGGCTCTGCCAGCTGGTGCAAGTTGTTCCTCAGACAATGTGAAGTCTTTTTTGCTCACCAACTGGATACCTACTGGAGCAATTCCACCTCCTTCCTCCTGCTTATGTTACTCAACAAGCGAGGACTGAATTAGGCAACATTGGTTTGGCATGGGGAGCCACAGGTACAAACATCTTATTCTCACTTCACTCAGCTGATTCAGGACATTTTCGAACACCCCACTGGCAGTTGTGTTATATCAGTCCAAATGATACAGCTCCGCCAGGGCACTGATATGGCAGCAGACTATGCAGTGAAATTTCACACACTGGCAGCACAAAGCAGCTGGAACGACCCAGCACTCAAGACAGTGTTCCGGGAAGGTCTAAACACCTTACTCCAGGCCGAATTGGCCTGGCGCAGTAAATTTCCATGGCCATCCCTTTGGATAATTTAATTCGACACCAACCACCTCACTATCACAAAATATATAATCACCCAAACCCAGGAACATCAGAGTACATGCAGATAGGCCGCACACATCTCACCTGAAGAACACCAACTGCCACCAATGTCTCAAACTGTGCTACTACTGTGGCCAAGCCAGCCATGGACACACCACCTGCCCAGAAAAACGAACAAACTATGATGTGGAAAACAGGGAACTACTTTCTATTAAGGAGGCTGTTGAAGAATGGGGTTTGGAGGGGGCTTGTCATCCATTGGGTGGTGGTGGTGGCTCAACTGGTTAAGGCTCTGGGTCATTGACCGGACGATCAGGAGTTAAACAAGGCCCTTAACCCTCTCTGCTCCAGCATGCTGTATCATGGCTGACCCTGCGCTCTGACCCCAACCTCCAAGGATGGGATATGCGAAGAAAGAATTTCACTGTGCTGTAATGTATATGTGACAAATAAAGGCTATTTCATTTCAAGTGTCTTGAGTATATAAAGACCACAATGGGCCCTATTCTTCACTCACTTTAACTTTGTCATCACCTTCCCCCTGGGTCCAAAAACAGTAAAGCAGACACCCTGAGCCCATTCTGCACTCCTCCATCATTCTAGCACCCATAAACTGGAATATAATAGAGGAATTTCGCCAAGCTCAACAGGACGAGGAACCACCTGCCAAGTGTCCCCCAACATGACGGCCAACAAATAATGGAATGTGTTCACACCACTCACAGTACCCAACACCCAGATATTCAGAGAACCATGCAACTACTCTGCAATGTTTTCTGGTGATCTCCTTGGCCACTAATGTTAAAACTTACGTGGTAAACTAAGTTACATGCCCAGAGAATCCATGGCCACTTACAGGTCAGCAGAGACACCTGGCACATGTGGCAGGCCATCCAGGTGATCACAAACTATAAGACAACTTCAACTGATCTGTGACAGTGATGTCTCCCTCCCAGATGCGCTGAATGACTTCTGTGCTCAGTTTGAGGTGCTGATCAATGAGCAGGTGCTCTGTCTATCCATGGCTGACATGAGGAGAACTCTATGCAGAGTTAACCCACAGAACTTTGCTGGGGCAGACAACATTCCTGGCAGAGTGCTCAGGGAATTTGCAGAACAGCTAGCGGATGTCTTCACTGACATCTTCGACATTTCCCAGAGCAGCGCCATTGTTCCTACGTGCCTCAAAACAACAACCATCATCCCCCTGCTGAGGAAGTCTATAGTAATCTCAATCTCAAATTAATTTGAGTTTTGCTATCAATGACTATCGTCCCATTTCACCCTCACTAGTCCCCATGCAGTTTGAGTGCTGTTCATAGACTTCAGTTCAGCATTCAATACAGTCATCCCTCAGCACCTAATTGAGAAGCTGAACCTGCTGGGCCTGAACACCTCCCTCTGCAACTGTATCCTGGACTTCCTGACGGGGAGACCTCAGTCAGTCCAGATCAGGAACAGCATCTCCAGCACCACCACACTGAGCACTGAGGCCCCTCAGGGCTATGTGCTCAGCCGACTGCTGTTCACTCTGCTGACTCAAGTTCAACAATGACACGTCCATGGTGGTTCTCATCAGCAAGAACGACGAGTCAGCATACAGAGAGGAGGTGCCACGGCCTGGTGTAACGCCAACAACCTGTCTCTGGACGTTGACAAAACTAAAGAGATTGTTCCTTACTATAGGAGAGCACATATTGGCCATTCTCCACTGTACATCAACAAATCCTCTGTAGAGATCATCAAGAGCAATAAAAATTCCTTGGTGTTCATCTGGCAGAGAACTTCACCTGGTCATATCCTGAGCAGTTGCATCAATACCTGGTTTGGGAATTGCACCATCTCTTAAAAGACCCTACAGCAGATAGTGAGGACAACTGAGAACATCATTGGAGTCTCTCTCCCCTCTGTTACAGACATTTACATTCCATGCCCCTCACACACACTCTTCACACTCCTGTCATCTGGAAAGAGGTACCGAAGCAATTAGGCCCTCATAGCCAGACTGTGTAATAGTTCCTTCCCACAAGCCATCACACCCTCAATCTTCAACACCCAGAACTGAACTGTACCAAACTCACACACACTCACTCACTCACTCACTCAACTGTTTGAACTAAACTGTTCCGAAATCAAAACTCAAACACATACATATCTATAACTCCCTCTATATTCTTACTGTTTTTTTGCACATTTACTCAATTGTTGCTGTTGCTGTTTTTCACACATTTCAAACTGCCACCATCTGCTACTGTCACAGAAATCTGTATGTTTACAAGTACCTTCTTTGCTTACAGTTTTCCTATTTTGCACATTGCACTGTATAACATATTATACAGAGTGTATACTGGTCCGCGCTATTTTGTGTATCTGTCCTGTACTGTTTTGTTTTGTATTGTCTGCTGCACTGTCTTTTTGTCTTTGCACTGTTTGCACTAGGTTGCACATGTTGCAATTTATGTGGCTAAGACAACTTACTTTCAGTGACAACTTACTCCCTACAGTGGACAGTTGGTTTCACCAGAGCCGAGAGGTATGGGAGAGCGCTCTCATACGTGTCCAATGAGAGATTCACTGCCAGAGCATACAGGCCAAGTGGAGGAGAGGCCCACACTTGCAATACCAGCCAGGACAGAGCATTTGGCAGTCCATCAAAAACCTACGCCTCAAACTCCCAAGCCGTAAGCTGAGTCCATGTTACACTGGCCCGTTCAAAATCTTCCAACAAGTAAACACAGTGACATACCGCCTCGACCTACCTGCCAGCTATCACATCTCTTCTTCCTTTCATGCCTCTCTCCTCAAACCAGCCCTCACCAACAATCCTGCAGTAGATGACCCCACACCACCACCACCCACAGAGATCGATGGTCCTATCTGGTCCATTCCATCATCAATTCAGAAAAAGGAGAGGCCACCTACAATACCTTGTAGACAGGAAAGTATACAGGCAAGAGGAATAATCATGGGGTAACCCCAATGACAGATCTGTCCTTAATGACTGAATTCTACCAGGCACACCTGGAATGGCCAGCTACCAGACCTTGAGGCTGACCAAGAAGAAGAACACCAGGAGAGGGGATTCTGTTACAACATTGCCCACTAGTTCCCCTCACGCCCAGCAGGGAGAACCCTCGACTGAGTTCTCAGACTTGACACACAACATCACATAATGTGCAAGTATTTAGTACACATAAAGACATGCTCACAGAAATATAAAGCAGGCTTTATATAAGTATAAGGAGCAGGTCATGTGACTCTCAAAGAAATGATAGCTAATTATGAATCAAATGATGAATTGAGAAGAGATGATCTTACCTCAGTGTCTCCAGTTTACAGTGAGGATTCTCCAGTACAGCAGAGAGACTCTTCACTCCTGAGTCTCTGAGATAATTCCTAGACAGATCCAGTTCTCTCAGTTGTGAGGGGTTTGATCTCAGAGCTGAAGTCAGAGCAGCACAACCAACATCTGAGAAACGACAACTACACAACCTGTAGAGAGACAATGGCACACTCTTCACTCTCTCAGTTCAGGACACAGATCAGTTCAGCAGTCTCTGAAGTTTCCGTTAAATTTAAAAAAAATGTTTATTTTCACTTTATTATTTGGAAAATGCAGAATCATGGACCTTTGTTAAACATATGAAAACATTATTTTAAAAAATAGACTAAAATGGGGTGGGACAACTGATACAGTAGTTGTAATTTTATGAGATTTCATGTAGGTCAGTGTTACTCACAGAAAGATGATCTTACCTCAATGTCTCCAGTTTACAGTGAGGATTCTCCAGTCCAGCAGAGAGACGCTTCATTCCTGAGTCTTTAAATCTATTCCCAGACAGATCCAGATCTCTCAGACTGGAGGATTCAGAGCTGAGCACTGAGGCTAAAGCTGTACAGCCCTCCTCTTTCAGGTCACAATTATTAAAACTGAAAGCAGATTAAAAATACACCAGTATAGCACCAGTGTACATTATCAAACATTATTAAATCTTTCCAAAATAGAAATATTAAATCTAACATAAATCTCATAATGTATCTCATACTGCAACATGCTGCACTGTCTAGGTTTTACACACTACATGAAGTAAAGACATTTACATAGATCAGACCATATATCCAGTCTGATGAAGTTCTTTAATCTTCTCTGCTGCTAACATTAACAGTATAACAGTTATATTCAGCTTTACTTACTCAGCTTTTCTGGATGCTGCAACCACAGGCAGGAGCTTCAGAAGAACCTCCTCGGGTTTACTGTTTTTGTTGGTATATTTCTTAAGGACAAACACATCCTCTTCCTGTGCTGATGTCAGTAACACAAACACCACAGCTGACCACTGAGAAGAAGAAAGTTTGTTTTGTTGTAAATTTCCTGATTGCAGGTAGTGTTGGATTTCCTCAACTAGAGAATGATCATCCAGCTCATTCAGACAGTGGAACAGATTGATGGATTTCTCTGGTGAGGGATTCTCTGTGATCTTCTTCTTGATGTAATGAACTGTTTCCTGTCTGCTGTCAGAGCTACTTCCTGTCTGTGTCACTATGGTTTGTAAGAGGATCGGATTGGACTCCAGTGAGAGACCCAGAAGAAAGCGAAGGAACAGATCCAGATGTCCATTTTCCCTCTGTAAAGCCTGATCTACAGCACTCTTGTGTAGATCTAACATTGTAATTTCTCTGAGCAGTGTGGACATTTTAGAAAACAGTCTTTTCTGAAGAATATTTTTCTTTTTATTCATGAATGTCAGATGCACATACAGAGCTGCGAGGTGCTCCTGAATGCTCAGATGAACAAAGCAGTACACTTTACTCTGGTGAAGTCCAAACTCCTCTGTGAAGATCTGAGTACACACACCTGAATACACTGATGCTTCTGTCACACCAATGCCACACTCCATCAGGTCTTCCTCATAGAAGATCAGGTTTCCTTTCATCAGCTGCCTGAAAGCCAGTTTACCCAGTTTCAGAACCATTTCTTTATCTGCCTCTCTGCTCTCTGTGTACTTTTTCTTGATGATGTTTGTCTGAATGATGAGGAAGTGTGTGTACATTTGAGTCAGAGTCTTGGGGATCTCTCCACTCTCTGCTTCACCCAACATTCTCTCTAGAACAGTGGCTGAAATCCAGCAGAAGACTGGGATGTGGCACATGATGTAGAGGCTTCTTAATGACTTCAGGTGTGTGATGATTCTGTTGCTCAGACTCTGATCTCTGATCCTCTTCCTGAAATATTCCTCCTTCTGTGGGTCATTGAACCCTCGTACCTCTGTGACTCGATTAAACCACTCAGAGGGGATTTGATCAGCTGCTGCAGGTCGGGAGGTGATCCAGATGAGAGCAGAGGGAAGCAGATTCCCTTTGATCAGGTTTATCAGCAGCACATTCACTGATGCTGATTCAGTTCCATCACACACTCTCACTGTGTTCTGGAAATCCAGAGGGAAACGACACTCATCCAAACCATCAAAAATGAACAGAACTTTGTGCAGAGTGGAAATGTTTGTTTCTTTCATCTCTTTAAAAAAGAAATGAAGAAGCTCCATCAGACTCAGTTTTTGGTCCTTCATCAGATTGAGCTCTCTGAAAGGAAGTGGAAATATGAGATGAACATCCTGATTTGTTTTCCCTTCAGCCCAGTCTAGAATGAATTTCTGCACAGAGACTGTTTTTCCAATGCCAGCGACTCCCTTTGTCAGAACGCTCCTGATGGGTTTGTCTTCTTCAGATAAAGGTTTAAAGATGTCACTGCAGCTGATTGGTGTTTCCTCTGTTGCTGCTCTCCTGGATGCTGCCTCGATCTGTCTCACCTCATGTTCATTATTGACTTTCCCACTGTCTCCTTCTGTGATGTAGAGCTCTGTGTAGATCTCATTGAGAAGTGTTGGGTTTCTCTGGTTTGTTATCACATCATTTACATGCTGAAACTTCTTCATCAGATTTAATCTGCATCTCTCCTGAAGATGAGGTCCAGTGGTTACAGACCTACATCTGTAAAATGGTTATAGACATGTGGTGAGATAACAAGCACAGTCCCTGTAATACTGACTCTACTGTATATGTGTTTGATAAACTAATCAATCGGATTGGAGAAATGTTTATAATAGCAGTATAATAATGATCATACCACTGTCACAGTCTCACTTCAGAGTCTGATCTTACCCTGTGTCTGTGATTATGATCTTCTGCTCTGTTTTGTCTCTCCCTCGCTGGAGGTCACTGTGTGAAAAAAGGATTTTATATCACTGACCTGTGTTCTTCCTCACCATTATTCACATTACTCAAAATTATGGCTTTCAGCATCAAATCTGCTTCATGATTTACAAATGAAAATATCACTATGGATACACACTAAATTGTCTAAATTGTTTTGGGAGATCCCCCCAAATCATTGAATTCAGGTGTTCCAATCAGTTCCATGGTCACAGGTGTTTAAAATCAAGCACCTAGGCATGCAGACTGCCTCTACAATCATTTGTGAAAGAATGGGTCGCTCTCAGGAGCTCAGTGAATTCAAGCGTGGTACCATGATAGGTTTCCACCTGTGCAAAAAGTTTATTCCTGAAATTGTCTCTCTAATAAATATTCCACGGTCAACTGTCAGTGGTATTATAACAAAGTGGAAGCAATTGGGAACAACAGCAACTCAGCCACGAAGTGGTAGGCCACGTAAAATCACAGATCGGGGTCAGCACACTCTGAGGAACACAGTGTGCAGAAGTCGCCAACTTTCTGCAGAGTCAGTAGCTACAGTCCTCCAAACATTGTGTGGCCTTCAGATTAGCTCAAGAACAGTGTGTAGAGAGCTTCCTGGAATGGGTTGTCATGGCCAAGCAGCTGCATCCAATCCTTACATCAGATGCAGTGGTGTATAGCACGCTGCCACTGGACTCTAGGGCAGTGGAGACGTGTTCTCTGGAGTGGCCAATCACGCTTCACTGTCTGGGTTTGGTGGTTGCCAGGAGAATGATACTTGCCTGACTGCATTGTGCCAAGTGCAAAGTGCCCAAGTTTGGTGGAGGGGGGATTAGGGTGTGGGGTTGTTTTTCAGGGGTTGGGCTTGGCCCCTTAGTTCTTGGAAAGAAACTCTTAATGCTTTAGCATACAAAGACATTTTGGACAATTTCATGCCATGAGCCTGCACAGAGTCCTGACCTCACCTGAGGCCAACCCAATAGAACACCTTAGGAATGAATTAGAGCAGAGACTGCAAGCCAGACCTTCTCATCCAACATCAGTGCCTGACCTCACAAATGCTTCTAGAAGAATAGTTAAACATTCCCATAAACACACTCCTAAACCTTGTGGAAAGCCTTCCCAGAAGAGTTGGAGCTGTTAAAGCTGCAAAGGTTGGGACAACTCCATATGCCAGTTTGTTAATAACAAACTATTTTAGAGTTTATTTATTGAGTGTTAAAGAGCTGAACATGATGAATCTTTGGCTGAAGTTGATACTGTGCTTTAGCCAGACTGCAGGACTATTTTTCTTTAGTTCTTTATCTTCAGACATTAATAGGAACCATGATGCATTTAAAATCTAAAATAAATTTTATATTTTGAATACTGTACAGTTGAGGCCAAACCTTCACAGTCAAACTCAGGATGTCACAGTTTCACAGATTTCATGCTACTATATCAAGTATTTTCTTTTTTAAGTCAATGAGCTCCAGTACATTATTATTTTAATGAAATGTATACTTTTTCAGTAAAGGCCTTTATATCTTATCTTAAATGTTACCTACATTTTGTAAGTATTTGTATTGTTACTGTTATTTGCTTGAACTTGAATCAAGTTCTTGGGTATCCTTCTACATCTCACAATACTTTGCTGGAATTTTTCTTCATTCCTTCTGACAGTGCTGGTGTAACTCAGTCAGGTTTGTTAGCCTCCTTACTCAGACATGTTAGGTCAGGCTTTGTCAATGCTAGGTTAGGCTTTGTGATGATTTGGCAACAAAGTTAAAATATTCTGGATAATGTGTTGAAGTGTTCTTTCAGTATTTCTACTTAATCGTCCTTCCTCATGTAACGCCTCCTACCCTACACTCACTATACGGAGCAGGGCACCAGGTTACTAATAGTCTCCTGACTTAATAGTTGCCTACTGTTTCTTCCTATAAAACAACTAAATAATATTACAATATGGTAAACTATAATCAACTCATGAAGAGTGACTAACAATTAACATACTAGATAGAATAACAAAGTAAAGGTAAATAATTAATTAGACTTAAGCAACAGAATAATATAATATAATTAAGAATAACAGGATATTAATTAAGTACTATGTACTCAATTTTCTACAAAAACAAACAGCAAACTAAAACTCACACAAATTAAGTTCAATTACTCAAAATATGAATAAACTCAAGTGCAAACGTGAGCCATTAGAATTATGATTAGAACTGAATTATAACCAAAATAAATCAGTCTCAGCAATTGTTTAGTTGATGCCCTCAGTGACATAAGTAAAAAAAAAAAGAAATAACTTTAGTCTAGGTGTAAGTAAACGTTTGTCTTCTACTGCACATAGCTACAACACAGATTATTCAATTTCCTCTAATTTAAAATCATTACTAACCTGCTATTAGTGTAAATGAGATCCATGAAAATATCTTACCTGTATCTGGGTGAGGATTCGCTCTTATCTTTAAACACTGTTGGTAAAAACATAGATCTTTCACTCTTCATGGACACACAGCTCGGTAAGTCTGACCTCCTTATCTGGTTTTTACTGCACAAACACACACACACACACAAACACACCATTTATACAGCAGTCATTTGCTATGCTATGGTATGTGATTTTGCAATACATGTGTAAAATCTCTACTCTCACACTGATTACTATGTCAAATATTAATTTCTGGCATTTGGCCCTTATCTAGGGTGACTTACATTTAATCACATTTTTATACAACTGACCAATTGAGGGATAAGGGCCTTACTCAGGGGCCCAGCAGTAGCAGCTTGGTGGACTTGGGATTCTAACTCACAATCTTCTGACCAGTAGTCCAATGCCTTAACCACCAAGCTACCATATTCCCCCATATTCAGTGTCATTTATAAATGGCTGTATTTAAAATTTTTTTACATGGATATTTTTTTACAGTCAAATGATCAGTTTTACCAAGAGTCTTTGATGATACAGGTTAATAATTACTGTAATAATAAGTAGAAAACCTGTTAACTCTGAGGAGATGTTACCTGTGTGTAGATGAGAAGTCTTCATTATTTAATCCTGGTGGAGATTCTGTACACACATCACTGCTCATGGAGGAACTGCTGGGTCCTGCACAGTCTGATATCTTTACCTGGGTTTCACTACAACATACACATTTTACTATTAACAAATTATTTACAGACTTCAGATTATTGTTAATATGAACAGGTAGTCAGTAGATCGGCAGATAGGAGTAATAGACTTTTTTTTTTAATTTGGTGAGAAATAAAAGTGTAAATCTTGAGACGTGAAAAAGTAAATTATCCAATAAAGATTTTTTTTCCTCCTTCCTCCAGGACACACACATCACTCTTTAATGAGACACAACATGGACTAGAATGTTCTATCATGGCTTTACTAGACATTCACTATATGATGTTCATTCAGACCTTAAATTCTCATTAAATGCTCATGTTGAAGATACAATAACGGTCGCTTTACCCCATTTTTATTTGTGGAGATCCATCCGGTTGGTCAGGATTGGAGTAATCCATCTTGCACCATTAATACAGTGAAGTGTTTGGTCATGAACAGAGAGCTGTGTACAACCAGGCCTGATCTCTTCTACTGCAATGGCTTACTGTCTACATAGAAACATAAATAAATAAATAAATAAATAAATAAATAACATCTACACCAGATTCACATGCATTTTTTGCCTTTAGCACTGCATCACTATAACAGTACTGTTTCATACATACAATACATTGGTAAAAAAAACACCACTTTTAGTTGCCTTGTGATTAAATCTCAGAATACACAGATACTGTATACTTCTAGTTATTGAGTTTGTGAAACAAAAATGAATCATGATTATCAAAAATTCCACACACTGAGGCACATGCACAAGGTACATACTCAGATTACCATTTAATATATTTGGTGAATAGTTCAAGCAATTTTCCCAGTGCTGATTAGTAATAATAAACAAACGTGATCATACAATATTTATTAAAACATACACATTTCCTATGTGTGTGTATATTTCTGTAAATATATTCATACCTATTTTTAACAGATATATAAAAGAAAACATACTGATATTATAGAGTGTAGCATAGAGTCATATTCTTGTTAAAAGATCATTCAGGTTGTCTTCATTCTCTTCCTTCAGCTTGCGGCCTCAGATGACCTCAGAAACTACACTGACCGATTATTTCCTCAAGAGCTCATGGTTGCTGTTGTTAAAAGGACATTATCTACAGTTACATTATTTACTGTCCAGTGTCCCCCAGGTGAGGATGAGGTTCCCTTCTGAGTCTGGTTCCTCTCAAGGTTTCTTCCTCAGGGAGTGTTTCCTCACCACCCTCACCTCAGGCTTCTCATTAGGGAAAAAATACTAACTAAACTTTAAGCATTATATATTTTTCTATATGTTTCTGTACTTCTGTAAAGCTGCTTTGAGACAATGTCCATTTTTAAAAGTGTTATAAAAAATTAATTGAACTGAACTGAATTAAAATTCCTCCATCAGTGACGAACACAGGAACCTGAAAGCATTAATAAACATTTCCTAAAGACACACATGATGTTTTGGATTTGTCAGAATTTGATATTACAAATAAAAAAAAACTAAACTGTCAAACTAATAAATAATAAAGCAATATACAGATATTACAGCAGACATCGTTTTGATTTCATTCGTCATCTTACATGAATCAAATCCATGAAAAACTCACTTTTCAGCTACAATTAAGTGGCTCTGCCATAACCTCATAAACACATCTCTCTTATTTCTACACATTCTCCATAGTTTAATTTTATAAAAAATGATATATGATATATATACAGTTTGTGTGGTAGAACATTTTTTCATTCTCCCCTCACAACTTTAGTTTCTACCTGCAATTAATTCATTAATGTTTAAAAAAGAAAATAATCCTCGGAGAAAAAGAAAAAAAAAACAAAGCTAATTGTTGAACATTTGTAGCTAGCCCTCACATATAATATAGTTCTCATAGGCCAAAAGAAACCTGAACAGAATACATCGCACCTTTAAAACAGAAGTTATATTGAACCATAAATTACCTCTGGAGTTTCTGAGTCTCAAAGCTCAGTCTGAGGTCAATTTCAGTCTGAGGTCAATTTCAGTCTGAGGTCAATTTCAGTCTGAGGTCAATTTCAGTTGCTCTTCTGTTTCTGCAGTAAGGCACTTGAGCTGATTTTTTAATTTGTCTGACAGGTGAATCAGTCAGCACGTGACCCAGCCAACATGTATGTGTGGGCCCCATAAGGGCTGTATCCAGGTGGCATGGGCTCCAATTGGGCATGGGCTGAAAATGGGCAATTTATGTGGGTCCCATGTAGGATCTAAGTGGGCAAAATGATTTCACACCTAAAATACATCTTTATACCTATAATTGCTTTGAAATAATTAAATGTGGTTACTAATCACTTTAAAACAACGAATATCACAGATTTTTGGTATTGCTACTTTTTAAATTAAAGTGCATTATTTTCCATTGTATATTTCCATTATTTTATTTTATTTTGTTTCTTTGTGTGAATGTTCAGCATTACAGTGTTCACTTGCCTGTGCATTTATCAGAATGTGTTTAATTGGGAATGAGGAGAAATCGGAAAGGAAGACATTTAAATGGGTCTCACTGGACCTACCTGTTCAATAAGACCTACTCACTCACTGACATCACCTTCCGCTTGACGAAGTAGTCCTACTGCTTTGACTGTTTCCTTATGAATTTCTCCTTATAACATTATATCATAATATCATGTATCATGTGATCTTAGTTGAAAATGAGCGGAAATTTAAAATGACAGCTGTGAAGATGTTAAATATTGGAAGTAGAGGAAATCCCGCCATGGCGTAAGGATACAGTTTCTTCCAGACCCAGTGAGTGACAGGCGGGAGGGAGATCACTTCATCTGTTGAAGGCGGCTGAAGGACGTGGATGTGGAGCGGAATAAGCGGGTAAATGAATATTTTCTAAAGATATCTTTATTATTTATCTTTATCATCTGTGGTCTCAAGCATCGGGAACTTTGTTTTGACAGTTTAAATGATCTTTAAAACCGCTAAACTAATGTTAATAACTTTTCTGTGGGGGGAGAAGCGTGAAACAGTTATAATCACTTAAGTGTGTGTGAGGATTAAAATATGGTTATATGTGTTGATAGTAATGTGTAGAGGTTTTTGTTTCCTGACTCTGAACACATTTTTGTTTATTTTCTGCTTTCCTTGTGTATTTTGTGTCTGTGTAAGGTTAGCCGCCATTTTTTCCCCTGAGGTAAATTTACCGTACAGCCAGCTGCTGATGAGGAACGAACGGAGCGCCAAGTTATAATAATTAGCATAATTGTGAATTCTGAGGTATCCGATCAGGGATCTAGAAGAGTAAAGTGCTGCTTTCGGAGGCGAGGTCATTTAGGGTGAATTTTAGACAGTTGTGAGACCAGGCCCGGAGTGGTCATCAGGTGAACCGGGGGAATTCCCGGTGGTCAGCTCTGTCCTGCTCATAACAGGGCAGAGACTCGCCGGATTTTTCCACATACACAGAAAAACGTATATGTGTTTAAGTTATTGTGTGTGACTGATAATGACACTAATTACACTATATTTATTTAAATCAGCGCATAATGACACCGTGCATTAAAAAGAGCCGTTTATTTGGTCAGAGCGCGCGCACGTTTTGATTTTGGGGTAAACTGACCTTTTACCCTGTAAGTAGATTTTCATCATTAATATCACTGAGTACTTGAATGGACAATGACACTGGAACAGGGACACCAAAATAAAGTGTTACCATAATATACAGCTGGACATTTCAGATGTTAATGTGCATTTGCTTTTACAGGTGGACTGAAAAAGAACACAATGACTGAAGAGGCAAAAAAGGATCTCCAAATGGTTCACTGGGGCAAGAGACAGGGGTGGAAAGAGGGCCATTAGAGCACAGCAGGAGAGAAGACCATCTCCAGGAGTGTGAGGAGTTTCTGAGTCCAAATGTTTTAATACTGTAATGTTCAACAAGTTTGTTTTTTTATTTTTTTGTACTTCTACATTGTTAGTGTAGTTCAGTTAAAAGAGCACTGATGTTTCTTAAAAGGGGGCAGTTCACCCAAAAATGAACATTCGGTCATCACTGACTCCCCCTCATGTCTTTCCAAATCCTGAACACTTTCGTTCATCTTTGGATCACAAATGAAGATATTTTTAATGATATCTGCGAGATTTATGTCCCTCTGTTGAAAGTTTATTCCCCCAAAATTCTGATGCTTCAGAATATTTGTAAAGAGATCAAAAATAAATCTAAATAAATCCAGCGGTTTAATCCAAGTCTTCTGAAAAGTCATTATGACTTTATATGATGAACAGATCGAATTTAGGCTTTTATTCACATATAAACATCGATCAGCCAACAATGTTTACAGCATTCAGTTTTGGTAAATAGAAGCACAAACATGATTGATTCAGTTTATATTAGTAGTTTAGCATTAATATGTGAATTAAACCTTTAATTAAATCTATCAGATGAAGCGATCATGTCTTTTCAGAAGACTGTGATTAAACTTCTTGATTCACATGAATTTATTTTCTTTTTCTTCAATCTTTTTATGAATTTTTTGAAGTGTCTGAGTTTTGGGGAAATAGACTTTCAACAGAAGGACTGAAATCTCAGATTTCATTAAAAATGTCTTCATTTGTGTTCTGAAAATAAATTAATTTCTTATGGGTTTGGAGCGACATGCAGGTGAGATGATGACAGAATTTTCATTTTTGGGAGAAATATCACTTTAACTTTTGACTGTTTATTTCTTTTTCCCCAAATGTTATGTACCATTGGTTATATAAGACCAGATGCTGGTAGAGTATTACCCTTGAGTTTTACTGTTTAATGTTCAAAATTTTCAGGCTTTGGTAAAATGTTGATTGAATGTGTCAGATAATAAAGATGATGATGAAGTATTTGATATACAGAACCTTTACAGCATTTTAATTTCTGATTTTTAAAATTTCACCTTTTTCATGTTTTTTCTTTATAGACTCCTACATTTAGACATTTACCAAAAAATCCTGTAAACTCCTGTTTACCAAGTAAAATCCTGATGTTGCTTTTATCACTTAATAAAAAAAATGTTTGGGATAGCACCAGAATGTAAAAATCACAGGTAAATTAAAAATAAGAGTTAAGCACACAACTGTTTGAATATAAATAATTATACTGTCCAGGTGAGATGCCTCAAAACACACACACACACACAGCCATGTGGGGCCAGTCCAGTACCCACTGATAAACCTATAATGGGCCCTTGTATATACCACATGGGCTTCACAAAGTGGGACCAATATGGGCCTCATGTAGGTTGCCCAGTTGGGCCCCACATTTGCCCCAGTCAGATTCATATGGGCTAGTTTAGATGGGGCCCACGTGGAACTCGCGGACAAACCCATCTAGGGCCCATGTTTCAAGCCCATATGCGGCCCCACCTTGCAATGTTGGCTGGGGACGACGACACATTTTTATTAAAGCTGCAGCGTAACAAACTGTGGGAAAGTAAGTGTATATGATAAACTACATATATTTTTGTCAGATTTAACAGACTGCTTAATAATATAGCTGTTCTCTGTGTAAAATAAGCAGCTCTATTTCTCTATGCTACTTTAAAGAGATATACATGCTAATCTTTTTAATATCACTTTTAAAAATCATTTATGCGTCTAGTGTGTGTCGCCACCTGCTGGCAGCATGGAGTATATACATTATTTCCGGATTAAAAAACCGGCAAAAGTGCCCCTTCTTCCCGCCTCCGAAATTATTCAAACACGTAGTAAAAAGAAAAAGAAAGAAAAACACGACCCTAACAAACCTGATTAAACACATTCAGTAACATCACGTCACACCTCAATAAAATACTGATTTATTTTGTAGATTTAGTAAAAATGGAAGGATAAATATACTCAATTCACATAGTGCGGTTTTCCTTCTGCTTATACACACGGTTTTATAACATATATGATTATATTTATATATGTTTAATTATAAACTTATATAACATATTTCCATATCTGAAATGAAAATAGAGAAATAAAAAAGAGATCTTGTACCTTTAGTCGACAGTCGTTGTTGTGTTGTCATTAATCTCACTCTGTCTCTGTTTGTCTAGATCAACTTCTGAGAAGGTGTTCAAGTTGTTCATCTTCTAAATAAAGTGTCAATACTCCAGAAATTCTTTCACTTTCACAGAAGTAAAACAGGTTTGTTCAGCAGCTTCCTGTCCAGTGTTACTGGAAACATAACAAAACATCTCAGAACCTGTCTTTTGGAATTTGTAGAGAAAATAGTTGCGTGTCTGTTAAACCAAAACCAAAAGTTGTCCAGCACACACAGTGGCCTACAAACATGGCTGCCCTGGACTCAGTTTCCCACAACACACCAACACTCATCAACACACCAACACACAACAAACACATCAACACTCATCAACACACAACAAACACATCAACACTCATCAACACACCAACACAGTCATTAAACCTGCTAATGGAGTATTAATGCTTACTGAATGTAAACGATTAAAATGACGACTTTATTATAAGATTATTTTGTAGCTGTGGACAAAGTAACCTGCTGTATGACACTGATGAAGTGGACTAATAGAACACTCACACACACACACACACACACCCCTCTTGTTTCATCCTGCAGTTATTTCAGACATTATAAATGTATAGACATTGTGTTAGTAATAATCAACAGATATTTCAACCAGAACTACATGGAATTTATTTTAAAACTGCATCAAATGAGATGAACATGAACATGAGATTATACAGTTTGAACCAAAACATTATTAAAATGAAGTTTCAATCAGATTCCAAATTTTTGAATGCTAATCCACTGCATTTGTTATGAATAATTATTGATTATTTTGGTTTTAATTTGGTTTACATGGTTATAAAGCCTCAATTTAAATACATTATCTAAATTATGATATTCAAGCTGGAAAATAACATTTTAAAAATTCATATTTACGAAAATAAGCTTGTATGTTTGAAGTTTCGTTTTTGTGTTAATTAAAACTTTATTAATGTTGTTGGGCATGAGAACAGTTTTACACGTAACTCTGCTGCTCCTAGTGGCCTCCAACTGGTATTACACTCTACACAGCAATAGAGACCTGTGACTCTGTTCTCCAACATAAAATCACTGTGAATAATTCTCCATAAGTGACATTATTAAATATTTAGATTAATTCTTTTAGCCCTATTGGTGAATATTTCTTTATACACTATATTGTCAAAAATATTGGGGCGTCTGCTTTTCCATGCACATGAATGTAATAAGGAGTGTGTTTATGGGAATTTTTGACCGTTCCTCTAGAAGTGCATTTGTGAGGTCAGGCACTGATGTTGGACGAGAAGGTCAGTCTCCGCTCTAATTCATCCCAAAGGTGTTCTATGGGGTTGAGGTCAGGACTCTGTGCAGGACAGTCAAGTTCCTCCACACCAAACTCACTCATCCATGTCTTTATGGACCTTGCTTTGGTCACTGGTGTGCAGTCATGTTGGAACAGTAAGGGGTCATCCCCAAACTGTTCCCACAAAGAGCATGAAATTGTCCAAAATGTCTTGGTATGAAGCTGAAGCATTAAGAGTTCCTTTCACTGGAACTAAGGAGCCGAGCCCAACCCCTGAAAAACAACACCTGAACTCAATGATTTGGAGGGGTGTCCCAATACTTTTGCCAATATATTGTATGTGTGTATATATAGTTTTTAAAAAAAAATTAAAAGAGATTTCTTTTTACATCAATATCAGACAGTGCAGAAACAGTACAGACAGTAGGTACAAAAGAAAGAGACAACACAAAAACAAGACCAAAAGAAAAAAAGAAAAAGCTCCAAAAGAAAAAGAACATGTGTAGTGAAATGTAAAAAATGAAATGGAATAAAGGTGAAAAATGAAATGGAATAAAGGTGAAATGATGTACAGAGTAACAGTGGTTGAGGTCGTGCAAATAGAAATAGGCATAAACATAAATATAAACATAGCAGCGTAATGAAATAATAACAGGGTTTGAAGTAGTGCAATAAATAGTGAACAATATAAGTTACGTGTGTGTGTGTCCACACAGGTGAAAGAGAGTGTGTGTGTGTGTGTGTGTGTGAGAGAGTGTAGTTCAGTCCTGGGTGTTGAGGAGCCTGATGGCTTGAGGAAAGAAACTGTTACACAGTCTGGTTGTGAGGCCCGAATGCTCCGGTACCTCTTTCCAGATGGCAGGAGGGTGAAGAGTGTGTGTGAGGGGTGTGTGGGGTGTGTAAGAGTGTGTGTGTGGGGTGTGTAAGAGTGTGTGTGAGGGGTGTGTGGGGTGTGTAAGAGTGTGTGTGGGGTGTGTTTGAGGGGTGTGTGGGGTGTGTAAGAGTGTGTGTGAGGGGTGTGTGGGGTGTGTAAGAGTGTGTGTGTGGGGTGTGTAAGAGTGTGTGTGAGGGGTGTGTGGGGTGTGTAAGAGTGTGTGTGAGGGGTGTGTGGGGTGTGTAAGAGTGTGTGTGTGGGGTGTGTAAGAGTGTGTGTGAGGGGTGTGTGGAGTGTGTAAGAGTGTGTGTGTGGGGTGTGTAAGAGTGTGTGTGAGGGGTGTGTGGGGTGTGTAAGAGTGTGTGTGTGGGGTGTGTAAGAGTGTGTGTGAGGGGTGTGTAAGAGTGTGTGTAAGAGTGTGTTTGGGGTGTGTGGGGTGTGTAAGAGTGTGTGTGGGGTGTATAAGTGTGTGTGAGGGGTGTGTAAGAGTGTGTGTGCGGTGTGTAAGTGTGTGTGAGGGGTGTGTGGGGTGTGTAAGAGTGTGTGTGAGGGGTGTGTGGGGTGTGTAAGAGTGTGTGTGAGGGGTGTGTAAGAGTGTGTGTGTGGGGTGTGTAAGAGTGTGTGTGAGGGGTGTGTGGGGTGTGTAAGTGTGTGTGTGGGGTGTGTACATGTGTGTGAGGGGTGTGTGGGGTGTGTAAGAGTGTGTGTGAGGGGTGTGTGGGGTGTGTAAGAGTGTTTGTGGGGTGTGTGTGGTGTGTAAGAGTGTGTGTGAGGGGTGTGTGGGCTATGTAAGAGTGTGTGTGAGGGGTGTGTGGGGTGCGTAAGAGTGTGTGTGAGGGGTGTGTGTAGTGTGTAAGAGTGTGTGTGGGGTGTGTAAGAGTGTGTGTGAGGGGTGTGTGGGGTGTGTAAGAGTGTGTGTGTGGGGTGTGTAAGAGTGTGTCTGTGGGGTGTGTGAGGTGTGTAAGAGGGTGTGTGAGGGGAGTGAGGGGTGAGTAAGAGTGTGGGGGAGGGGTGTGTGGGGTGTGTAAGAGTGTGTGTGAGGGGTGTGTGAGGTGTGTAAGAGTGTGTGTGAGGGGTGTGTGGGGTGTGTAAGAGTGTGTGTGAGGGGTGTGTGGGGTGTGTAAGAGTGTGTGTGAGGGGTGTGTGGGGTGTGTAAGAGTGTGTGTGAGGGGTGTGTGGGGTGTGTAAGAGTGTGTGTGGGGTGTGTGTGGTGTGTAAGAGTGTGTGTGAGGGGTGTGTGGGGTGTGTAAGAGTGTGTGTGAGGGGTGTGTGGGGTGTGTAAGAGTGTGTGTGAGGGGTGTGTGGGGTGTGTAAGAGTGTGTGTGGGGTGTGTAAGAGTGTGTGTGAGGGGTGTGTGGGGTGTGTAAGAGTGTGTGTGTGGGGTGTGTTAGAGTGTGTGTGTGGGGTGTGTGAGGTGTGTAAGAGTGTGTGTGAGGGGTGTGTGGGGTGTGTAAGAGTGTGTGTGAGGGGTGTGTGGGGTGTGTAAGAGTGTGTGTGAGGGGTGTGTGAGGTGTGTAAGAGTGTGTGTGAGGGGTGTGTGGGGTGTGTAAGAGTGTGTGTGAGGGGTGTGTGGGGTGTGTAAGAGTGTGTGTGAGGGGTGTGTGGGGTGTGTAAGAGTGTGTGTGAGGGGTGTGTGAGGTGTGTAAGAGTGTGTGTGAGGGGTGTGTGGGGTGTGTAAGAGTGTGTGTGTGGGGTGTGTGGGGTGTGTAAGAGTGTGTGTGAGGGGTGTGTGGGGTGTGTAAGAGTGTGTGTGAGGGGTGTGTGAGGTGTGTAAGAGTGTGTGTGAGGGGTGTGTGGGGTGTGTAAGAGTGTGTGTGTGGGGTGTGTAAGAGTGTGTGTGAGGGGTGTGTGGGGTGTGTAAGAGTGTGTGTGAGGGGTGTGTGGGGTGTGTAAGAGTGTGTGTGGGGTGTGTTAGAGTGTGTCTGTGGGGTGTGTGAGGTGTGTAAGAGTGTGTGTGAGGGGTGTGTGGGGTGTGTAAGAGTGTGTGTGAGGGGTGTGTGGGGTGTGTAAGAGTGTGTGTGAGGGGTGTGTGAGGTGTGTAAGAGTGTGTGTGAGGGGTGTGTGGGGTGTGTAAGAGTGTGTGTGAGGGGTGTGTGGGGTGTGTAAGAGTGTGTGTGAGGGGTGTGTGAGGTGTGTAAGAGTGTGTGTGAGGGGTGTGTGGGGTGTGTAAGAGTGTGTGTGAGGGGTGTGTGGGGTGTGTAAGAGTGTGTGTGTGGGGTGTGTAAGAGTGTGTGTGAGGGGTGTGTGGGGTGTGTAAGAGTGTGTGTGAGGGGTGTGTGTGGTGTGTAAGAGTGTGTGTGAGGGGTGTGTGGGGTGTGTAAGAGTGTGTGTGAGGGGTGTGTAAGAGTGTGTGTGAGGGGTGTGTGGGGTGTGTAAGAGTGTGTGTGTGGGGTGTGTAAGAGTGTGTGTGAGGGGTGTGTGGGGTGTGTAAGAGTGTGTGTGAGGGGTGTGTGGGGTGTGTAAGAGTGTGTGTGAGGGGTGTGTGAGGTGTGTAAGAGTGTGTGTGAGGGGTGTGTGGGGTGTGTAAGAGTGTGTGTGAGGGGTGTGTGGGGTGTGTAAGAGTGTGTGTGAGGGGTGTGTAAGAGTGTGTGTGATGGGTGTGTGGGGTGTGTAAGAGTGTGTGTGAGGGAAGTGGGGTGTGTGTAAGAGTGTGTGTGAGGGGTGTGTGGGGTGTGTAAGAGTGTGTGTGTGGGGTGTGTAAGAGTGTGTGTGAGGGGTGTGTGGGGTGTGTAAGAGTGTGTGTGAGGGGTGTGTGGGGTGTGTAAGAGTGTGTGTGAGGGGTGTGTGGGGTGTGTAAGAGTGTGTGTGAGGGGTGTGTGGGGTGTGTAAGAGTGTGTGTGAGGGGTGTGAGGGGTGTGTGGGGTGTGTAAGAGTGTGTGTGAGGGGTGTGTAAGAGTGTGTGTGAGGGGTGTGTGGGGTGTGTAAGAGTGTGTGTGAGGGGTGTGTGGGGTGTGTAAGAGTGTGTGTGAGGGGTGTGTGGGGTGTGTAAGAGTGTGTGTGAGGGGTGTGTGGGGTGTGTAAGAGTGTGTGTGAGGGGTGTGTGGGGTGTGTAAGAGTGTGTGTGAGGGGTGTGGGGGGTGTGTAAGAGTGTGTGTGAGGGGTGTGTGGGGTGTGTAAGAGTGTGTGTGTGTGGTGTGTAAGAGTGTGTGTGAGGGGTGTGTGGGGTGTGTAAGAGTGTGTGTGTGGGGTGTGTGGGGTGTGTAAGAGTGTGTGTGAGGGGTGTGTGGGGTGTGTAAGAGTGTGTGTGAGGGGTGTGTGAGGTGTGTAAGAGTGTGTGTGAGGGGTGTGTGGGGTGTGTAAGAGTGTGTGTGTGGGGTGTGTAAGAGTGTGTGTGAGGGGTGTGTGGGGTGTGTAAGAGTGTGTGTGAGGGGTGTGTGAGGTGTGTAAGAGTGTGTGTGAGGGGTGTGTGGGGTGTGTAAGAGTGTGTGTGTGGGGTGTGTAAGAGTGTGTGTGAGGGGTGTGTGGGGTGTGTAAGAGTGTGTGTGAGGGGTGTGTGGGGTGTGTAAGAGTGTGTGTGAGGGGTGTGTGAGGTGTGTAAGAGTGTGTGTGAGGGGTGTGTAAGAGTGTGTGTGAGGGGTGTGTGGGGTGTGTAAGAGTGTGTGTGAGGGGTGTGTGGGGTGTGTAAGAGTGTGTGTGAGGGGTGTGTAAGAGTGTGTGTGAGGGGTGTGTGGGGTGTGTAAGAGTGTGTGTGTGGGGTGTGTAAGAGTGTGTGTGAGGGGTGTGTGGGGTGTGTAAGAGTGTGTGTGAGGGATGTGTAAGAGTGTGTGTAAGAGTGTGTGTGAGGGGTGTGTAAGAGTGTGTGTGAGGGCTGTGTGGGGTGTGTAAGAGTGTGTGTGTGGGGTGTGTTAGAGTGTGTGTGTGGGGTGTGTGAGGTGTGTAAGAGTGTGTGTGAGGGGTGTGTAAGAGTGTGTGTGAGGGGTGTGTGGGGTGTGTTAGAGTGTGTGTGAGGGGTGTGTGAGGTGTGTAAGAGTGTGTGTGAGGGGTGTGTGAGGTGTGTAAGAGTGTGTGTGAGGGGTGTGTGAGGTGTGTAAGAGTGTGTGTGAGGGGTGTGTGAGGTGTGTTAGAGTGTGTGTGAGGGGTGTGTGAGGTGTGTAAGAGTGTGTGTGAGGGGTGTGTGGGGTGTGTTAGAGTGTGTGTGAGGGGTGTGTGAGGTGTGTAAGAGTGTGTGTGAGGGGTGTGTGAGGTGTGTAAGAGTGTGTGTGAGGGATGTGTGGGGTGTGTAAGAGTGTGTGTGTGGGGTGTGTAAGAGTGTGTGTGAGGGGTGTGTGGGGTGTGTAAGAGTGTGTGTGAGGGGTGTGTGGGGTGTGTAAGAGTGTGTGTGAGGGGTGTGTGAGGTGTGTAAGAGTGTGTGTGTGGGGTGTGTTAGAGTGTGTGTGTGGGGTGTGTAAGAGTGTGTGTGAGGGGTGTGTGGGGTGTGTAAGAGTGTGTGTGAGGGGTGTGTGGGGTGTGTAAGAGTGTGTGTGTGGGGTGTGTGGGGTGTGTAAGAGTGTGTGTGAGGGGTGTGTAAGAGTGTGTGTGAGGGGTGTGTGTGGTGTGTAAGAGTGTGTGTGAGGGGTGTGTGGGGTGTGTAAGAGTGTGTGTGAGGGGTGTGTAAGAGTGTGTGTGAGGGGTGTGTGGGGTGTGTAAGAGTGTGTGTGAGGGGTGTGTAAGAGTGTGTGTGAGGGGTGTGTGGGGTGTGTAAGAGTGTGTGTGTGGGGTGTGTAAGAGTGTGTGTAAGAGTGTGTGTGTGGGGTGTGTAAGAGTGTGTGTGAGGGGTGTGTGGGGTGTGTAAGAGTGTGTGTGTGAGGGGTGTGTGGAGTGTGTAAGAGTGTGTGTGAGGGGTGTGTAAGAGTGTGTGTGAGGGGTGTGTAAGAGTGTGTGTGAGGGGTGTGTGGGGTGTGTTAGAGTGTGTGTGAGGGGTGTGTGAGGTGTGTAAGAGTGTGTGTGAGGGGTGTGTGAGGTGTGTAAGAGTGTGTGTGAGGGGTGTGTGAGGTGTGTTAGAGTGTGTGTGAGGGGTGTGTGAGGTGTGTAAGAGTGTGTGTGAGGGGTGTGTGAGGTGTGTAAGAGTGTGTGTGAGGGGTGTGTGGGGTGTGTTAGAGTGTGTGTGAGGGGTGTGTGAGGTGTGTAAGAGTGTGTGTGAGGGGTGTGTGAGGTGTGTAAGAGTGTGTGTGAGGGGTGTGTGGGGTGTGTTAGAGTGTGTGTGAGGTGTGTAAGAGTGTGTGTGAGGGGTGTGTGGGGTGTGTAAGAGTGTGTGTGAGGGGTGTGTGGGGTGTGTAAGAGTGTGTGTGAGGGGTGTGTGAGGTGTGTAAGAGTGTGTGTGTGGGGTGTGTTAGAGTGTGTGTGTGGGGTGTGTAAGAGTGTGTGTGAGGGGTGTGTGAGGTGTGTAAGAGTGTGTGTGTGGGGTGTGTTAGAGTGTGTGTGTGGGGTGTGTGGGGTGTGTAAGAGTGTGTGTGAGGGGTGTGTGGGGTGTGTTAGAGTGTGTGTGAGGGGTGTGTGGGGTGTGTAAGAGTGTGTGTGAGGGGTGTGTGGGGTGTGTTAGAGTGTGTGTGAGGGGTGTGTGGGGTGTGTAAGAGTGTGTGTGTGGGGTGTGTAAGAGTGTGTGTGAGGGGTGTGTGAGGTGTGTTAGAGTGTGTGTGTGGGGTGTGTGGGGTGTGTAAGAGTGTGTGTGAGAGGTGTGTGGGGTGTGTTAGAGTGTGTGTGTGGGGTGTGTAAGAGTGTGTGTGAGGGGTGTGTTAGAGTGTGTGTGAGGGGTGTGTGGGGTGTGTAAGAGTGTGTGTGTGGGGTGTGTTAGAGTGTGTGTGTGGGGTGTGTGAGGTGTGTAAGAGTGTGTGTGAGGGGTGTGTTAGAGTGTGTGTGAGGGGTGTGTGAGGTGTGTTAGAGTGTGTGTGAGGGGTGTGTGGGGTGTGTAAGAGTGTGTGTGAGGGGTGTGTGGGGTGTGTAAGAGTGTGTGTGAGGGGTGTGTGGGGTGTGTAAGAGTGTGTGTGAGGGGTGTGTGGGGTGTGTAAGAGTGTGTGTGAGGGGTGTGTGGGGTGTGTAAGAGTGTGTGTGAGGGGTGTGTGGGGTGTGTAAGAGTGTGTGTGAGGGGTGTGTGGGGTGTGTAAGAGTGTGTGTGAGGGGTGTGTGGGGTGTGTAAGAGTGTGTGTGAGGGGTGTGTGGGGTGTGTAAGAGTGTGTGTGAGGGGTGTGTGGGGTGTGTAAGAGTGTGTGTGAGGGGTGTGTGAGGTGTGTAAGAGTGTGTGTGAGGGGTGTGTGAGGTGTGTAAGAGTGTGTGTAAGAGTGTGTGTGAGGGGTGTGTGAGGTGTGTAAGAGTGTGTGTGAGGGGTGTGTGAGGTGTGTAAGAGTGTGTGTAAGAGTGTGTGTGAGGGGTGTGTGTGGTGTGTAAGAGTGTGTGTGAGGGGTGTGTGAGGTGTGTAAGAGTGTGTGTGAGGGGTGTGTGGGGTGTGTAAGAGTGTGTGTGTGGGGTGTGTAAGAGTGTGTGTGAGGGGTGTGTGAGGTGTGTTAGAGTGTGTGTGTGGGGTGTGTAAGAGTGTGTGTGAGGGGTGTGTGGGGTGTGTTAGAGTGTGTGTGTGGGGTGTGTAAGAGTGTGTGTGAGGGGTGTGTGGGGTGTGTTAGAGTGTGTGTGTGGGGTGTGTTAGAGTGTGTGTGAGGGGTGTGTGGGGTGTGTAAGAGTGTGTGTGTGGGGTGTGTTAGAGTGTGTGTGAGGGGTGTGTGGGGTGTGTAAGAGTGTGTGTGAGGGGTGTGTGGGGTGTGTAAGAGTGTGTGTGAGGGGTGTGTTAGAGTGTGTGTGAGGGGTGTGTGGGGTGTGTAAGAGTGTGTGTGTGTGGGGTGTGGTGTGTTAGAGTGTGTGTGAGGGGTGTGTGGGGTGTGTAAGAGTGTGTGTGAGGGGTGTGTGGGGTGTGTAAGAGTGTGTGTGAGGGGTGTGTGGGGTGTGTAAGAGTGTGTGTGAGGGGTGTGTGGGGTGTGTAAGAGTGTGTGTGAGGGGTGTGAGGGGTGTGTAAGAGTGTGTGTGAGGGGTGAGTGGGGTGTGTAAGAGTGTGTGTGTGGGCTGTGTAAGAGTGTGTGTGAGGGGTGTGTGGGGTGTGTAAGAGTGTGTGTGTGGGGTGTGTTAGAGTGTGTGTGAGGGGTGTGTGGGGTGTGTAAGAGTGTGTGTGAGGGGTGTGTGGGGTGTGTAAGAGTGTGTGTGAGGGGTGTGTGGGGTGTGTAAGAGTGTGTGTGAGGGGTGTGTGGGGTGTGTAAGAGTGTGTGTGAGGGGTGTGTGGGGTGTGTAAGAGTGTGTGTGAGGGGTGTGTGGGGTGTGTAAGAGTGTGTGTGAGGGGTGTGTGGGGTGTGTAAGAGTGTGTGTGAGGGGTGCGTGAGGTGTGTAAGAGTGTGTTTGTGGGGAGTGTGGGGTGTGTTAGAGGGTGTGTGAGGGTGTGTGGGGTGTGTAAGAGTGTGTGTGAGGGGTGTGTGGGGTGTGTAAGAGTGTGTGTGAGGGGTGTGTGAGGTGTGTAAGAGTGTGTGTGAGGGGTGTGTGGGGTGTGTAAGAGTGTGTGTGGGGGGTGTGTGGGGTGTGTAAGAGTGTGTGTGAGGGGTGTGTGGGGTGTGTAAGAGTGTGTGTGAGGGGTGTGTGGGGTGTGTAAGAGTGTGTGTGAGGGGTGTGTGGGGTGTGTAAGAGTGTGTGTGAGGGGTGTGTGGGGTGTGTAAGAGTGTGTGTGAGGGGTGTGTGGGGTGTGTAAGAGTGTGTGTGAGGGGTGTGTGGGGTGTGTAAGAGTGTGTGTGAGGGGTGTGTGGGGTGTGTAAGAGTGTGTGTGAGGGGTGTGTGGGGTGTGTAAGAGTGTGTGTGAGGGGTGTGTGGGGTGTGTAAGAGTGTGTGTGAGGGGTGTGTGGGGTGTGTAAGAGTGTGTGTGAGGGGTGTGTGGGGTGTGTAAGAGTGTGTGTGAGGGGTGTGTGGGGTGTGTAAGAGTGTGTGTGAGGGGTGTGTGGGGTGTGTAAGAGTGTGTGTGAGGGGTGTGTGGGGTGTGTAAGAGTGTGTGTGAGGGGTGTGTGGGGTGTGTAAGAGTGTGTGTGAGGGGTGTGTGGGGTGTGTGGGGTGTGTGAGGGTGTGTGTGAGGGGTGTGTGAGGGGTGTGTGGGGTGTGTAAGAGTGTGTGTGTGAGGGGTGTGTGAGGGGTGTGTGGGGTGTGTAAGAGTGTGTGTGAGGGGTGTGTGGGGTGTGTAAGAGTGTGTGTGAGGGGTGTGTGGGGTGTGTAAGAGTGTGTGTGAGGCTCTCCATGGTCCCTCTGAGTAGATGATTATCTACTCGGCCCTCCTAAAATTCTGCGATTCTCCATAAACTCTATACAAATTGATGATCTCAGTCCCCTTTAAATTTCATATGAACACAGTGGCTCTTTGGCTCCTCCCCGTCTTCCAGCATGTTCTTCAATCCACAGAACGCGGCGTCGCAGAGCGAGGTTCAGAGGACAAGTGTGTGTGTGTGTGTGTGTGTGTGTGTGTGTGTGTGTGTGTGTGAAGGTATCATTGATATTGTGTAAATATGCAACAATCTTCCACTTATAAACCTTCGAAATAAAATTCAATTCAGTTTTATTTTTGTAGCGTTTTTAACAATGAACATTGTCTCAAAGCAGCTTTACAGAACACAGGAAACAAAAAACATACAAAGTCCTAGATGTTAGACAAAATCATCCCTAGTGAGAAGCCTGAGGCGACTGTGGCAAGGAAAAACTCCCTTAGATGGTATGAGGAAGAAACCTCGAGAGTGTGATTATAAATTATTCTAAACACCAGAGACACACTGTCAGACACACAGTTCTGAATTCGGACGTACTGGGGACGTCCGGTGAGGTAGTCCATAATCCTTGAAACCAGATGAGTGTACACATTCATGTTCTTCAACTTCTCTCCAGGTAGGGTGGGCCTGATGGTGTTGAAAGCACTTGAGAAGTCGAAAAACATAAACCTCACAGAGCTCCCTGGTTTCTCTAGGTGGGTGTAGGTGCGGTGAAGCAGATGTACAATGGCATCATCCACTCCGAGTTGAGGCTGGTACGCAAACTGTAGGGGATCAAGGAAGGGTTTGACGAGGGGATGCATGGAACTGAGCATCAGTCTCTCAAAAGCTTTCATCAAATGAGAGGTCAGCGCTACAGGCCTGTAATGTCTGTCATGATGTCAGTAATGTACCTGGAGATCTGCTGATATTAAATTAAGTGAAGAATTGAAGTGAAACATTTTATCTGTGTCGATTAATACAATCTAAACATTCTATCACCTTTAAAATGACAATCATGATTTTTTTCAGAAGAAGCTGAATCTGAGGCTCAGGCAGGAGTTGAGGCTGAAGCTAAGGCTGTAGTGGAAGCTGAAGCAGTTGAAGCTGAAACAGTTGTTGAAGCTGAGGCTATAGTGGAAGCTGAAGCAGTTGAAGCTGAAGCAGTTGAAGCTGAAGCAGTTGTTGAAGCTGAGGCTGAAGCTGTCATTGAAACTGAAGCTGAACCTGTAGCCGAAGTTGAGGCTGAAGCTGAGGCTAAAAGTGAAGAGACAATTAAGGTGAAAACTGAGGCAGGAGATGAGGTGGCAGATGAAGCTGAAGCAGTTCAGGCTGAAGTTGAGGGAGAATCTCCCATAGAAGTCGAAGCTTCTGTGGCTGAAGTTTTGGCTGAAGTTCTAGCCAAAGTTGAGGCTGAAGCTGAGACAGAAGCCAAGGCTGAAAGGGAAATGAAAATTGAGGCTGAAGCCAATGCCGAAGTTGTTGAAGCTGAGTCTAAAGCTGAGGGAAAAGTTGAAGCTGAAGGTTTTGCTGAGGAAAACACCAGTATAGAAAAGGAGAAGAAGAAAAGGACCAGGAGAGGAACCCGAGGCCAAGGAAGAAAGATCAATTACAAGAAGTTCCAGGTCCATGAAGCAGGTATGAATATTAATCTCATGTCATGATGTCAGTAATGTACCTGGAGATCTGCTGATATCAGTTCATGTGCTTCACTGGTATTAGTGCTGTTATAAACCTGAGAATATGAACTTATTCAACAACAGGAACTCTGAAGGAGGTGGATGAGGCAGCAGTCACTGAAGCCATCAGGGAACTGATGAACATCCTCCTGGATGAGAGAGAGGAATGCAGTGTCCAGTCTCTGGGTGAGTAAAAAAGATCATCTCAGAATAATTTCACACAAAATGCAGAACAATAAGTGAAACAATCCTGGTGTTAAAGTTAGTGCAGTGACAAACACAGAATTAACCCTGATCATTAACACCTAATACTCCATATCTACTAACTAACACTAAGTTCTGAACTGAATTCTTTACAGCAGGAGAAAGAGCGGAAGGCAGTACACTTCTGTGAAGTGACTTCCATGAAGTCTGTCCATCCCCAGCTGCATCTGAATTGGATGGACACTTGGCTTGTACCTCAGAAGAGATGGATCTGCTTCACTCGTTTCCTTTGGTGAAAAAGCTAAGCCTCACACTGGACACACCCTTTCCTGCCTCTGCAGCGTGTGAACACCTTTTTAGTTGTACTGGGCAGCTGTTTACCCCTAAACGAGCGAGACTGGTCAGTACAAATGTTGAGAATCGGCTCAGAGTAAAACTGACCAACAAATTTAGAATATAAGCTAAGGTACTTTATTGTCATTGTGTATAGTATAACACAATTTAGTTAAAAGAAGGGCATCTAACTCGTATAATAATGTACACTGTTAAAAATATGAATATCTCTTCTATATAACTTTATATCCTTCAGTCCACACTTTTCTTTCTTTCTCAGTGAATATCTCTTCTATATAACATTACACTTGTAAATAAAATGTCTTTTAGTGTTCTATTGTTATTCTGCAGTCAGTGGTCAACTGGAAGTGGTTTTCTGGACCCTTGCAGGAGAAACAGCAGTCCTGCTCCAATAATTAATCAGATTCATAAGCAGAGGTTGTAAAAGGAAGCAGGTTTGGAGGTTTAATGTAGAAATTGTTATTGCTGTTAATCTGTGTGTTAGGAACGGTCTGCTGGTTTTCTTCAAGACTTTTAAGATCTTTACAGCATTTAGGATTTGTGTTTAATTTCTATGTATGTGTGGTGGGGAAAAACATCAGGCTTAGTGACATGCAATTAAATAGAACATTTATAAAATAGAAACAGAATTATATACAACACAACAGGACTGTTGTACAGAACTAAAGGATAATGTTCCCTTCTTCTACCCATCCCGAGGCATACAGAGACTGTGCCGGCTCCGGTGGCATCCGGAGATGGACCGGCTCCAGCCGGGTTCTGCTTGTGAGGATTGGGATATTCAAGCAGCGCTGTGGACAACAACCTCCTTATTGATTTACATAACACTATACACATGCTGTATCTACATCACACAATTGACTACACGTAAATGCACAATATAATCACACTCTCCGGTGTCACCCAAATGAGGATGGGTTCCCTTTTGAGTCTGGTTCCTCTCAAGGTTTCTTCCTCTTACCATCTAAGGGAGTTTTTCCTTGCCACAGTCGCCTCAGTCACCTCAGGCTTGCTCACTTGGGATAACATCTAGGACTGTCTGTCTGTCTGTCTGTTTATATGTTTGTCGTTTCTCATGTAAAGCTGCTTTGAGACAATGCTCTTTGTTAGAAGCGCTATACAAATAAAATTGAATTGAATTGAAGATATAAATAAATATATTGTATACAATGAAAATAAGCAGTAGGGTTTATTGATAAAACAATAATAATAAAGTAGTAGCACTTTTCTACACCAAACAGCGTTCCTGGTCATACAGTAAAATGTTTCAGGGAATATTTATCCCATGTCTTTTACTATTTATAGTCTGTACTGGTGTCCATTATCTATAGAGATAAATAGAGTTATTAGCCGTACACAGAACACACTCAGCGTCCATCCACCTGACACAAACCCAATCCTACACCGTGGCCAGTTACAATGATTTCAGCAAGATGGAGGAAAATGTGCCTTTTTTCTCCCTCTGTCTTATCACTGACCATCTAGTGTCTTCTGTGGGAAGTGTTTAATCCAGCAGTCTCACTACAATCCTGCATTAGTGATGGTCCTCCACACTGACCGCTGTAGACCAACACACCAATATTTCACCCTCTCTCTTGTTTTTTTCTTGCATGTACACAGGTTATTCCTCTCTCTGCTGGGAAAGTATTTTATTTGCCTGAGAGACATTTTACACCTCGTATTAAAATCTGTCTCAGTGTGACCACAAGTGGACACCCTATTGCTTTTACACACGGTATTGACCGTTGTCTTGGATATATTTGATGTGGTCATTTGTGGTCAGTATGTTCTTTAGTATCTGCATTCTTCACATAATGACAACAGAAGTCATAGAAAAGTTTGAAACATCTTTGAACAATCTTTTAAAATAATATTTCCTCATTTTCTGTGGTATAAGTTTAAGATGTAATCTTTTTAAGTAACTGACTGTCTGACGTTCTCAGTATATTTGGATCTTTTGTGCACCATGTAGTGTATTTCCTTAAGCACTGTATTAACGTTGTGTTGAACATTCCTGCTCACTCATAAAGACTATTATTTCTTTATTTCTTAGATTTTTTGGTGTAGTGTTTTATTTATAGTAAAGTCAAGCTTTCAGATTCCACATATTAATAATCTGATAATAATCTGCAGAAGAAAATATCAACTTTTCTTCTGATTGGTCTTTTCTTTCTGTCTTGTTTAAAAGGTACATTAAAATCAGTTGTGTAAGTAACCCTTTGTACACACAGCTACAACAGCCATGTTCAGTGCTTCTAGTTACATTAATAATATTATCTAATATAATATAATGTCATATATATAATCATTTATTAGATTTGTTTGCCTCAGGTGTCTTTTTCCATCACTGTAAGAAGTGTTGTTACATAACGTATTTAATACATTTAGGTAATTCTTATATCTTCATACTAATTGTTGATTTTAAGTTGAGTTTATTAAGTTGAGTAAGTAACTCTTATTAAGACATGACATGTTATTTTAGAAGGCCTGTGGAATTAATGGAATTAACTTGTATTTTCTGTCTCTGTTGGTCCTTTTGTGTCATGCCCTGAATTTCAATACATTAATCCTGACTACTGACCCTTGCTATTCCATTCTTTTCTTTTTTTCTGGCCCACAAAACAAAAACGCTGCTTTGCTTGCTTGCAGTATGACCACAAAATATGCAAATGCAAAAATATGACGACGCAAATATGCAGAACAATTCTATACACTACTCAGAGCTTTCTTATGCTTAAAAGGGACAAACCCCAAATCTCTGATCTTATGATCGATGACCTGAAAAAAAACTGAAACGAAACCTTGTCCTTGACCCTGAACCATAACCTGAACCCCAGGTAAGAAATCTGAATCTACAGAAAGCACAAGGAGTTCCATTTACAGTAATTCTCAGTGTTCCTGTTGTCTTTAAACAGGGCCCATTACATTACACAGTCAGTTGTTTTGTCATCCAACCTTTACTGCAAATAAGTTTTGTTCTCTATCAGATATTTACTGATTCTTTATTCAGAGTGATTTACATTTTCCTTGATTTCTGTGTGTCAACATGCCAGGAAAAGGAAAGAGAAGTGAATCGGTGTAACAGTGCTGGAAAGTAAAAGGTTCATTTGGCACTAGCAGTGATATTAGCTCTGTGTCAGGTAGGACTGATGTTAATCCATATGTTTTATCTATTGTGGCATCCCACTGTCAAAACGATCCGAGGTACAGCAGTTTCTTACAGTGCACCATGAGGGTAACAAGCTAAACCGTTTGGATTTAGACCTCATTCTACAGAAAGGTGATGCTGTATACACTAGCATCAAGCAGAAACCGCAGAGTGAAGGACAGTTTGTTAATCTTATACATTTAGATGAGCTACCAACCACAGATGAGACTAATACACATTGCTACAACATCCCCAGAGGTTTGGATGTCTGAGAGATATACCAGCTATTGATGGGGATGATAACCTTGAAAATCCACTGCAATGTCTCTCAGCTGATCTAAATGATGCTCTGCCTTATGTATCGCTGTGTTCAGAGATCGATCAGAGAGAGATTCGGTTATTTTCATTCTCACTGCAGAACATCAGATGGCATGTCTACTGATGAAAGTACAGGTACTGCTGTTATGTTAACGTTTCTATGTTTAGAAGATATGATAGAGAGACTGCTGCTGTTGTTTAAAGGGTGTTTCCAACTGAGGGATCAGGAACAAATCTGATCTACTGCCATTGTCATTGATGAACAAAACGTCCCAACATGTCATGAGACATGAGTCTAATAATGTACAGTTCCCTGTACCTGACCAATCTGTCTCTTCTGACCACAGAAATTTGAAAAAACTGAATAAGACACAAAGGCAGAAGGTGTACTCTATAAATTAGCACAAAAAAACAGATTCTTCTGAAAGAGAATAAACAAAATGTTAGATATACATGCAGATAATGTACAATAAATAAAACACCATGATTACAGAAAAAGCTGAATACAGGGAAAGACAAAAGCAAGTCATGAAGAAAAAGTATTGGTTTAATGTAGATTACAGAGAAAAACAAACAAGTCATGAAAGTCAGCTATAAAATACTGAAGAATACAGAGAGAAAAAAAGAGTAATGTAATCAGCAATTACAGAAATGATGAAAGATTCAGGGAAAGACAAAAGAATTATATTATTAGAAATGACAGAAATAATGCTAAATATAAGAGACAGCATACACAGTATATCACTGACAGATATTTGAGAGATCCAGTTTTCAGGCAAAAGTAAAAAGATGGATTTACAAAAAAGGTGTAAAAATGATCTGAAGTTCTTTGAACAAAGAAAGGAAAACTGTAAACAACTGTATGACTGTGATCCACATTTTCGGGTTCGTCACAAGGAATATTATTGATCTAAATCTTAAAACAGAATATCTTAATCAGAATATCTTAAATTGGTCTTAATCTAGATGATGCGAGCGAGACAAATAAGCAATCGATGGACCTGATAATATTGTTTACATTGAGAGATCAGAGGAACCAATGAAAAGAAAGGGAAGCATTCGTAGGCAGGTTCCTTGGAAAACATTTGTACATACAGGATGTTACAGACCTGGAATAGTTGGTTTTAAAGGTAGAATTCCCTAAATAAGCACTTCTTGCAGTAATCCACAGACCACCCAATTACAACCTCAGAGTTTTTGGCAAATCTCTGGAGATCTTGGACATTAAACCTGTTTTAGTGTGTGGAGACTTCACTGAAGACCAACTGTCCCATGGAAACAAACGCATCCTAAAATCTTACTGTGAATCTCTCACATGTTCACTCGGGTCTTCACAGCGCAGTGGCTGGCCATTATATGTCCCAGGAAGCCCTCATGTCTGTGGTACCTTTTGGATCTCCATTTTATTTATGCTGTTATAGCTAGTCTTGCTGGAGTTTCTGACTGTTCTTCACAGAAAATGTTCAAAACCATTACATGATCACAAGCATACCTGATATTTTCTCTCTCTCTCTTTCTGTCGAGCTACACATACGGAGGTTAAGTGTTCCTGACCCTCCTTCTGGTTGACATCTCATCACTTCAAGGCTGCTGGCTGTTGCTGAGGATGGCCCCGTGTGGACAACCTGGAGATACATAGGATTGATGTGGATAGATCCACTTGAAGACCGGACGTGGCTTTGGATCACTGTCGCCGTGGTCAGTTTTGTAGTTTTGTATCCATCACTGAACATTTCATGGCTTTAGCAGGAAGAAATTTATGTTAAAACTATTGTGCATTCAGAAATTAAGGAATAGAGAATCAGAGATGAGAAATAAAATAAAAATGTTAAACATTCATCATTTTTATATTCCTGTAAAACTTCCTTAAAATTCCTGTTTTGTGACAAAATCCACTGTTAAAATCACTCACTATATAAATAAAGAATTGAACTGAATTTATACCCCTGTGTCTTTACAGTGGACTATGGAGAGAAGGATGGAAGGAATAAACCTGCTGGAGGTGACGGCTTTTCAGGAGGTGAAGGCTTTTCAGGAGGTGAAGGCTTTTCAGGAGGTGACGGCTTTTCAGGAGGTGAAGGCTTTTCAGGAGGTGAAGGCTTTTCAGGAGGTAAAGGCTTTTCAGGAGGTCTAAAATTGGTCTAAAATTGTCCTCTTTTCCAGTCTGCTGTGAAATACCTTGACTATGATTTCTGCTGAGGACATTCAGCCTGATCCTGACATCAACTCTGCTGGTAAATGAGAGATATGGCCACGTCTGAAGACGTTCAGGTTCTGAGATTTCTCTGGTGTTCTGATAGGTCTGATAAATAAATAAAATAAAATACATTATTATATACTCAAATAGTTTGTTCAAATAATTGTGATAAATCAGTTGTGATGTTTTTATTCAGATTTAGTGTTCATATTGTACCTCAGGTTTTTGTTTGACCATGTTTGTTGTTTGTTGTTTTTGGAGACCATGAACACAACACTGTTTCAGATGAACATTTAGTTTTTAAGGGAAAGCACACGTTAGGTTCATCCAGACCCAAGCTCCATGAACACATTCTGAATGGTATCTAAGGTGTACTTCAGATCTTTCAGATAGGAAAAGGTGAGAGCATAGAGAAGGCCAAACAGGTATACCAGAGCAAAATAACGAGCTCCTCCAGTACAACAGCAATGTTCTGGATCACTGGTGATGTTATCTTCCAAAACATAGAGAATGCCGATAGATACCCCTTTTGTCCCATCGTCAGTTTCCTGTGTTAAAAGATCTCAGGTTATGATCCCTTTAAGCTAGGGGTGTCCAGTCCTGCTTCTAGAGTGCTATGAAGGTTAGCTTGGACTAAAATTAAACATTTTAACCAGCTAATCAAGGTCTTCATGATTCCAAGAAACTTCCAGAAGGTTGGAGCTAAACTCTGCAGGACACCAGCCATGCAGAAGCAGGTTTGGTGACCCCTGCTTTAAACCATTTAAAGTCTTTCATACATACTTTACATTTCTTGAACAGATCAGTTGGATTCTCTGAAGAAACAAAGGCAGGCTCTCCAAAGCAGCCATCCTTCTGTGATGAACCATTTCTGTCATCTTCAAAAACATACCAAAGAAACCACCAAATAGTCAAAGTATGAAAACTGAGTTATCATCAGCCAAACTAACATAGATCAAACTGTAAAAAACATTTAAATACTGAAACTGAACTTGGCCTTTCATCACGTCTTTCCAGGAGCTCTTCCAGTTCATGTCCAAAAGCTCCTTTTCTGGCTCTGTATAGTTTCAGAAGCTTTGCTTTGTACTGGTCAATGGCTGCCATGAAGACTCCCACAAAAATCAGATCTGTTTATAACAAACAATTCAATCATATTAACAATAATAAACTTTCTGTAATCAATACTGAGTACACGTTCCATACTGTGATCTTAACCCCTAATAAGACCTCTACAACCATCAGCTGCTCCTGGACCATTTCCAAATTCCATTAATGTATGATTTCTGTTTTAAATCCATATCCTTTAAACACTGAACTGTTTCTCTGAGTTTCAGATGATTTGGAAGATGAATTAAAAAGAACTTTTCTATAAACATATACTATATAGCCAAAAGTTTTGGGACACCCCTCCAGATCATTAAGTTCAGGTGTTGTTTTTTAGGGGTTGGGCTCGGCAATTTCATGCTCTTTGTGGGAACAGTTTGGGGATGACCCCTTCCTGTTCCAACATGACTGCACACCAGTGACCAAAGCAAGGTCCATAAAGACATGGATGAGTGAGTTTGGTGTGGAGGAACTTGACTGTCCTGCACAGAGTCCTGACCTCAACCCCATAGAACACCTTTGGGATGAATTAGAGTGGAGACTGTGAGACAGACCTTCTTCTCCAACATCAGTGCCTGACCTCACAAATGTGCTTCTAGAGGAACGGTCAAAAATTCCCATAAACACACTCCTAAACCTTGTGGAAAGCCTTCCCAGAAGAGTTGAAGCTGTAAAGGGCGGGACAACTCCATATTACATTCATGTGCAGGGAAAGGCAGACGTCCCAAAACTTTTGGCTACATAAATATATAAATTATTTAAATATCATCATTGATGTTCAACTTAAAAAATGTTTGTCCAGAAAACTGTGTTAAAGATGTAGATATAACATTTTAGAGAATCTTGTTGAAATAAGATTCAGTATTTTATGTAGATTCATAATTATTCCCCATTCTCAGTATGTGACTGAAAAAGTACAGTATGCTGGACTAGTGGTGATTTTATTTGTTTACAGTGAAGAAAGACGAGTTAATATCACAGATCTGTTCTTCAGTTCATGAGTGACAAGGATTAAAATCTCCAGATGAGAAGGGGTGAAAATGTCCAGCACTGATTTTGTCCATTGGTCAGAATAATCTAATGAGTGTGGACAATAATGAAATAAACTACAGTACTGAAATGTCTCCAAGTGAAACTTGTGCTTATGGAGGAAGACCACAGAATAGTTGTTGTTGTTTTTAATGGAACCAGAATGGATTTCCAGAATGTTCCGTCACTATGACGGTCAGTTCTGAGAATGTTGTCAGTTGTCATAGCAACCGATCGCTTCAATACCACGATAAGACACCGAGGAGGATCGCAGCGAAGGACGCCGAAAAAAACTGCAGCATTTCTGTTTTAGAGAAATCAATTCACTTCTTTTTCTAAAACCAAACCAGAGCTAAAGGTCACGGATATCTTTGTGAAGACCACTGAGATGACCAGTCAGAAAATGAGTGAGTAAATGTAGAAAATAACCAAAGAACCGAAGTGAAAAGGACAAACATTGCTACTTGATCATTATTCATGTTAAAACGGCAGTGGAAGAAGCTCAACACCGACTTGTGAAACTTCCTCCATATTCTTCATTTCCTGCTTTTTAACCCGATCATTCAGATGGAAATCGTTATTTTAATATGAAATGCTCTTATTTCAGGTGAAAACACCAGCCACAGCATGAAGGAGAAAGCTGAAGCTGAGGCTCAGAAACTGATGGGAGGTTTCCTCACGTCTCTCCACCAACAACTGAGTGAGTAAAATAACTTGTAGTAACCTGTACAAACATCACTTAACCACCTTTAACCACACACTAACTAACTTTTAGCTTAAAGTCTTACCTAAAGTCTTTTAGTCTCGCATACAACCGAGTGTTTATTGAATTTTCTTCCTTTTTAACCCAAAAACTCCGCTCCTTCTCTCCCTGTAACTAGTGAGAGCATATTAACAGCAGTAATCACACAGTGACACCTAGTGGTCATTCCGGGAAGTGTTGTCCATTACAATAAGAGGATTGACCTCAGGATAGAACAAAACTGACATGGACGATGTTCATGAGATAAATACTGAAGGTACTGAAGACAGAAGCTGAAGATCTTAATGTTTTTTATTATTACAGGAGAAAGGATCTGCACCAAGGAGGTCAGGGTGTTGATGGGAATTTTCCTCTATGACTGTGAGACACGTGAAACCTCACTGGGTAAGTTCTTGTTGTGTGATAGGAGAATGATAGGAGGAATAAGAATAATGAGAAGGAAAGTCAATAACATGAAGATAATCTTTAAAAACAGAGCTCCTGGAAGCGCTGGATACTGGAGCGGAGGAAGAGGATGAAGCCATCAGTCAGATCACGGATGAGGAAGAGGGAACATCCCACCTTCTACTCGGTGAACAAACTAAATCATTTCAGACTAAATTAAAACACCCTCATATTAATGTCACTGTGGTAAAAGGGGTAAATCATATTAATATGAATAATACAGCTTATCTACTGCCCCATGTTCTTAGGAAGATGCTGACATTTCTGAATATTTGGATAAATTTATTTGAAGAATTAAACAAATAAAAGCTGAGTCTACACTACAGCTAGAGGACAGTACACTGGGAGACTATACTCCATTTTTAAAACATCATCAGTGATAATAATATTATTTATGATTGTGACACATTATTTTCTGATGATGTTAACAGAAGAGCCTGTTGAAAACACCTGTAATGAAGTTTAAAAAAAACACTAAACTCATCTTCAGTGATAAAAAGTATTATTAACAATCAGAAAGTTTTAGTAATAGTATCATTTAAGACTGTGACATTGTTCATATATTATTTTCTGATGATGGAATAAATATAAATATTAAAAATATTAAAGTTTATCTGTCAATGAATGCAATCAAAACTTTCTATGAAATTTGAATTGTGAATCATCATTTCTTTTCAGAAGGAGACAAGGCTGAAATTGAGGATCAGGTCAAAGTTGAAGCTGAAGCTGAGACTGATGCAGTTGTTGAAGATGAAGCTGAAGGTGTTGCTGAGGAAAACACCAGCAAAGGCAAGGAGAAGAAGAAAAGGACCAGGAGAGGAACCCGAGGCCGAGGAAGAAAGATCAATTATAAGAAGTTCCAGGTCCATGAAGCAGGTATGAATATTAATCTCATGTCATGATGTCAGTAATGTACCTGGAGATCTGCTGATATTAAATTAAGTGAAGAATTGAAGTGAAACATTTTATCTGTGTCGATTAATACAATCTAAACATTCTATCACCTTTAAAATGACAATCATGATTTTTTTTTTCCTTTCAGAAGGAGCTGAAGCTGAATCTGAGGCTCAGGCAGGAGTTGAGGCTGAAGTTGAGGGTGAAGCTGTGGCTGAAGTTTTGGCTGAAGTTGTAGCCAAAGTTGAGGCTGAAACTGAGGCTGAAACAGAAGTGGAAGCAGAAGCTGAGGTGAAAACAGAAGCTGAAGCGGTTGTCGAAGCTGAGGCTGAAGTTGAGGGTGAAGCTCCCATTGAAGCTGAGGCTGACCCTGTGGCTGAAGTTTTGGCTGAAGTTGTAGCCAAAGTTGAGGCTGAAGCTGAAACTGAAGCCAAGGCTGAAAGCGACATGGAAATTGAGTCTAAAGCAGAGGGAAAAGTTGAAGCTGAAGGTTTTGCTGAGGAAAACACCAGCAAAGAAACAGAGAGGAAGAAAAGGACCAGGAGAGGGACACGAGGCCGAGGAAGAAAAATCAATTATAAGAAGTTCCAGGTCCATGAAGCAGGTATGAATATTAATCTCATGTCATGATGTCAGTAATGTACCTGGAGATCTGCTGATATTAAATGAATGAAGTTTATTTATACTTTATTTACCTCTGTTAATACGATTTAAACATTATATCACATTTAAACTGTGAATCATGTGACTTTCTTTTTCAGAAGAACTTGAGTCAAAAGCTGAGGCTGAAGATGAAGTCGAGGCAGCAGCTGAGGCAGATGTTCCAGCAGTAGCTGAAGCTGAAACAGAAGCCAAGGCTGAAGTTCAGGCAGAAGCTGAGGAGAAAACTGAAGCTGGAGTTGAGTTTGAAGATGAGGCTGAAGTTCAGGCAGAAGCTGAGGTGGAAGCTGAAGCTGGAGTTGAAGCTGAGGCAGAAGTTCCGGTTGTAGCTGAAGCTGAAAAAGAAGCAGAGGCTGAAGTTCAGGCAGAAGCTGAGGTCAAAGCTGAAGCAGGAGTTGAGGCTGAAGTTCAGGCAGAAGCTGAGGTGGACGCTGAAGCAGGAGTTGAGGTTGAAGCTGAGGCTGAAGTTCAGGCAGAAGCTGAGGAGAAAACTGAAGCTGGAGTTAAGGTTGAAGCTGAGGCTGAAGTTCAACCAGAAAAATGTGAGAAGAAGAGAAGGACCAGGAGAGGAACCCGAGGCCGAGGAAGAAAGATCAATTATAAGAAGTTCCAGGTCCATGAAGCAGGTATGAATATTAATCTCATGTCATGATGTCAGTAATGTACCTGGAGATCTGCTGATATTAAATTAAGTGAAGAATTGAAGTGAAACATTTTATCTGTGTCGATTAATACAATCTAAACATTCTATCACCTTTAAAATGACAATCATGATTTTTTTTCAGAAGAAGGAGCTGAAGATGAATCTGAGGCTCAAGCAGGAGTTGAGGCTGAAGTTGAGGGTGAAGTTGTAGCCAAAGTTGAGGCTGAAGCTGAGGCTGAAGCTGTTGTTGACATTAAGGCTGTGGTGGAAGCTGACACTGAAGCTGAGCGCGAAGCTGGCATTGAAGTTGAAGCTGAACCAGTGGCTGAAGTTGAGACAGAAGCAGAGGCTGAAACAGAAGTGGAAGCAGAAGCTGAGGTGAAAACAGAAGCTGAAGCGGTTGTCGAAGCTGAGGCTGAAGTTGAGGGTGAAGCTCCCATTGAAGCTGAGGCTGACCCTGTGGCTGAAGTTTTGGCTGAAGTTGTAGCCAAAGTTGAGGCTGAAGCTGAAACTGAAGCCAAGGCTGAAAGCGACATGGAAATTGAGTCTAAAGCAGAGGGAAAAGTTGAAGCTGAAGGTTTTGCTGAGGAAAACACCAGCAAAGAAACAGAGAAGAAGAAAAGGACCAGGAGAGGAACCCGAGGCCGAGGAAGAAAGATCAATTATAAGAAGTTCCAGGTCCATGAAGCAGGTATGAATATTAATCTCATGTCATGATGTCAGTAATGTACCTGGAGATCTGCTGATATTAAATGAATGAAGTTTATTTATACTTTATTTACCTCTGTTAATACGATTTAAACATTATATCACATTTAAACTGTGAATCATGTGACTTTCTTTTTCAGAAGAACTTGAGTCAAAAGCTGAGGCTGAAGATGAAGTCGAGGCAGCAGCTGAGGCAGATGTTCCAGCAGTAGCTGAAGCTGAAACAGAAGCCAAGGCTGAAATTCAGGCAGAAGCTGAGGAGAAAACTGAAGCTGGAGTTGAAGCTGAGGCAGAAGTTCAGGCAGAAGCTGAGGTGGAAGCTGAAGCTGGAGTTGAAGCTGAGACGGAAGTTCCGGTTGTTGCTGAAGCTGAAAAAGAAGCGGAGGCTGAAGTTCAGGCAGAAGCTGAGGTCAAAGCTGAAGCAGGAGTTGAGGTTGAAGCTGAGGCTGGAGTTGAGGTTCAAGCTGAGGCTGAAGTTCAGGCAGAAGCTGAGGTGGACGCTGAAGCTGGAGTTGAGTTTGAAGCTGAACCTGAGGCTGAAGCTCAACCAGAAAAATGTGAGAAGAAGAAAAGGACCAGGAGAGGAACCCGAGGCCAAGGAAGAAAGATCAATTACAAGAAGTTCCAGGTCCATGAAGCAGGTATGAATATTAATCTCATGTCATGATGTCAGTAATGTACCTGGAGATCTGCTGATATCAGTTCATGTGCTTCACTGGTATTAGTGCTGTTATAAACCTGAGAATATGAACTTATTCAACAACAGGAACTCTGAAGGAGGTGGATGAGGCAGCAGTCACTGAAGCCATCAGGGAACTGATGAACATCCTCCTGGATGAGAGAGAGGAATGCAGTGTCCAGTCTCTGGGTGAGTAAAAAAGATCATCTCAGAATAATTTCACACAAAATGCAGAACAATAAGTGAAACAATCCTGGTGTTAAAGTTAGTGCAGTGACAAACACAGAATTAACCCTGATCATTAACACCTAATACTCCATATCTACTAACTGACACTAAGTTCTGAACTGAATTCTTTACAGCAGGAGAAAGAGCGGAGATTGTGACGAGTGCCGACGTTGAAGCCGAGGCTGAAGCTAACTTCCTGACCGTCCACCTGGAGGAGACGGAGGACGAGATCCACCTGCCTGAGGTGGAGGATGTGGTGGAGACTGAAGCCATCAATCAGCTCCTAAACGTCCAGGACCAGACAGGAGAAACGTCTGGCCAGTCTCTGGGTAAGGAAAGAAAATAAATTCGAATATGTTAATAAGATCTCAATTAGAAATTTAAATTCAAATCACACTGACTTTAAGATTGACTTTAAGACCTTATTGTTCCATTTTATTCCTAAAGATGAAGTAAAAATGAAGAAGAAGGTCAGGAGAGGAACACGAGGAAGAGGGAAAAAAATCAACTACAAGAAGGTAATGATGAGAAACAGATAAAAGCAGCAGCACACACAAGCAGAACAACAAACACACACTAGTTATCCTTAATGTTCTTTATGTTAATCCATCCAAGTGACCCACACACTCATCTAATCAAGACTTTACTATCTAAGTACGATGGTTTGTGTTGAATTCTGGGAAACGAGCTCACATAGTGATTTCTCTAATTTTGTCCCACAGCCTCAGTGGGAGCAAAGAGACGGAGAGACCAGAGAAGATCAGCTCCAGAAACAGCAGTACATCATTATTCAGCACACACACACACACATACACACACACATACACACGCACATACACACACACACATGCACACACACACACTAAAAAACAAAAATACACACACACACATGCACACACACACACTAAAAAACAAAAATACACACACACACAAAAAAATACACAAACACAACTCCCCTATTCCCCACCCTCATTATTATCATTATTATTATTATTAATAAAAAAATCTATTAAACGTGACTTTTGATTATTTCTGCACATGAACTGAGTCATCTACACTGAGTATTTCATCAGGAGAGTGGTCAGTTTGAACCTTTCTAAGGCAGCAGGACCGGACGGCGTCTCGGCTCGGCTCCTTACGGCCTGCACTCAGCAGCAGCACCGGTGTTCAGGGGGATATTCAACCTCTCCCTGGAACAGTCACTAATCCCCACCTGAAATAAACACTCCACCTCACTTCCTGTCCTGAAGAAGATCATCAGTGTCTTTACCACCTTAGACCATTCACAGACTTTCAACTGAACTGAAAATGGAAGAAAAATCTGAACAAATTTCCAACAACATGTCAGATGTATATCTATATCGCTTGTGTACGTTGGAATGAAATGTGGTTTCTTTCGGTAACACAACAGTACAAAACCTGACCTGAATCATCTGTTGTTCCGTTATCTTTTTATGGTCACATGACACCGGTTCCATCTCAAATCACTCTCTATTGGAGATATGTAGTGCACTACTTAGGGTGTAAAAGTCATTATGTTTATAGTGAGTGTATAGGGAACAGGACCACGTTTGGGGTTCAGCCATTTTCTTAAAAATGATTATTTACTAGACAAAGTTAATAAATCATAAATATTCAAATGTAAAGAGTCACTCATTCTCCTCTTACTTTAACAGAAAATATTTGGTGTATTAATAATTAGATGAATGTCACAGTGATTCGTAACCGGAAGCCGTATGCTAGCTTTAACTCTTCCATATAAAATATTAAATTCTCCTGATTTTCATTCTGTTTCCACTGATCTGGAGTCCAACCTTGACTGCTTCATCTTCCAGACTTGTCATGTCCTGCATCCTTTTCTACAAGGCCCTAAGAAGTGTGATGTTGGTAAAATGAAGGTTTTTCAGGAAGAGAGAATACACCCCTGTCTCATACCGGTGGTGATGGAGAAGTAGTCCATGTTTCCCTCTTCTTTCTGAACACAACAGCTGGAACTGAGGTAGAGATTCCTGAAAACATCCACAAACACAAAAACATGCCTCGGTGAAGCTGATGGAGTTTCTTTTAACACTGCTGTAGTAACCTGGACGACCTGAACAGTGGCATAAAAGTATTATTATTATTATTATTATTATTATTATTATTATAACAACAGAGTACCTTTACTTGGTCTACAAGGTCACCTGAGGGTCACTGACACCTGATATAGTTTTATATGCTGTGGACAAAACAATCAATAAACAATAAGTTTCATTTTATTCTATATAATACATACTGCTCCTGAGCAATGTGGGACAAAGTGTTTATACTGTGGTAAAAAAAAAATATTTATTAAAAAATTACCATTTACACATAACATTAATATTAATCATTCATGTTATGTCTAAAAAATCTGATTTTTATTTAGATTTTTATTTTTTTGCCTTGGTGACTTAAAATATTTCCTCATTATGCCAGAAAAATATTCCTCATCTTAAGAAAAACAAAAATCCTTTGTAAAGGCTGGATTGTGAGTGATTTTAATGAGAGTAATAAATGTGTATTTAATAAAATGGTGTTTTATTGACAGCATCAGAGGAAACAGGGTCAGTGTGTTACTAATGTCTTCGCTGAATTAGCTTTGATCTGTTGATGCTGATTATTAGATAAATGTTTAACACTTACATTCACAATATAATCAATAATGCAATAACTGCTTCTTTCTAGTTATTTATTCAGATGGAATGTTTAATCTACCAATTTATTAATTCATTCATTTTGTTATACTTAAGCTAAGCGATAATCTACTTCTGGCATAAAGATTTTAGTGGATTTGTGAAATTGAATGTTAGCTCGATTGTGGCTAAGCTAACATGCTAATTGCCGTCACTAAGTGGTTTTGCTTAATAACTTAGAGAAATTTACACAGCAGCCTCTCTTTGCTCATTGCTGCTCAGATTTCCGCTGAAATTAAAAATCAAACAAAGCCACTGTAAAATAGTGAGATTATATGTATTTGTGGCTAACTTAGTTATCGCTAGCTAGTAAGCTATTGCTCCTTAACCTGCTGACAGTGTGACTGAAGCTCCGTTTGCCGTCCGCCATTTTGTATTGAGATTTATTTACCCTCCGCCATTTTGTATTGAGATTTATTTACCTTCCGCCATTTTGTATTGAGATTTATTTACCCTCCGCCATTTTGTATTGAGATTTATTTACCCTCCGCCATTTTGTATTGAGATTTATTTACCCTCCGCCATTTTGTCTTGAGATTTATTTACCCTCCGCCATTTTGTAGGTCCCAGTACATTACTAGTAGAGGATCAGGTCCAGAACCAGGAAAATTTCCACAACTAGACAGAACAAGAAGTACCACAGCAGTGTGAAAAGAAATGTCCAGTAGATGGCAACAATTGACCGTAATTGTAAACAAGACTTTGACTTAAAATATTTACTTCAATATCCCCTGAAGTTTTGTTTTATTAGTTATTATTTCAATAATTTAACACATTCTCATGTTCATGTCTGATGTCAGTTAATGATCACAAAACATGCAGGTAAATAAATAGGTCATATATTTTTATGTGTTTTTAGGTTTTATTTTAAATTCATTTATTTTAATTTTACATTCTTATGTTTTAATTATTGATTATTTTTTATAAACTCCCGAACCCCAGTTTAGGAAACCATGGTGTAAAGTATTCATCTTTTGTCTTTCTACTTCTGTCCTAATAAAGATTTTCTAATAAAGATTTTCTGAGCTAAATGCTGAAGTGATGAACAAAAACAATTAAAAGACTCATTTAAATGCCTGTTTATCTCAAGAAATGCTTATTGAAACCCTTCAAATAAATTTATTAAAATGTGCAAAAATAATAACTACAGATTTATAAGAATAACAAAAATGTGAGGTCATATATTAAAGTGATATTTACACTACCGCTCAACAGTTCGGGATCGCTCGCATGTTTCAGCTTGATTTCAGCTCCAGAGGAAGACTCCATCAGCCAGTCCATCTTGTGGGAGATGCTCCAGGAAGCATGGGGTGAAATCTCATCAGACTATCTTGAGAAATTGACCGCTAGAATGCCCAGGCTGTAATTGCTGCAAAAGTTGTTTTGTTTTTTTAATGAAGGCAAAGTTTGAAGAAAACATTCATCATTTCCATCAAAATCATTATTTCTAACTCTGACATGGCAGCATGTCCTGTTCTTTTGCTAGATTTGCTATTCAGACGCATTTCCTGTGTGTTTCCTTGGAAAACAATACAATTTTTGAGTGTTCCCAAATTTCTGAGCGGTAGTGGACATAAAAATGATATAGGCAGAACTTCACGTTTATCGCAGTGACATCCACCAAGATATCCATTAGCTTGGTTAGCTCTCTCATGTGGTCACTGGTCAGAGGTCAGTGCAGGATCCTCTGGTCATATGAAGATGTCCACTACATCCTGTGATCATAAGAACCTCATAGAGACCAACTGTATACTGTGTACTGTGTAGTGACAATACTGGAACTTCTTCATTGTTATTGCATCACCACTAAATATTTAGTGGATAAAGCCTTTTGTAAGTGGCGTAAACATCCTGACCTAAATTAAACTAATTAATTGGAGCAAACTGACAGCAACATCCGGGCCAGACTAACACACTAACACTAACATTTTGAGTTAACTCACACAAAATGGTCTGGTTTCAGAACAAGTGTTCATCTTCAGAACATGTTTTAAGTTCAACACCATCACAGTGACTTGTAGGAAATATTATGAAGTATTTCTGAAGCCAGTAAAATTTCTACACCAGTCTTCTCTGATTTTACCAAATAGTTTGTTGATATTTAAGAGATATCCACAATTTCTGTAACACCAACAAGATACCTGTGCTGGAGACTGACCTGTTTAATGTACAATTGAATACACTGAATGACCTTGAGTATGAAGACGATGAAAGGAAATCTGTAAAGAATCTGGTTTGGATTCTGAGTGTAATGTTATACTGAGAGGACTTAACACACACATCTCTCTTAAAGAGCTGCAGAAAGCATTCACAATCCTAGACTCTGGGGAGAAAACTGACTTCATTTACCACTTTTTCTTCAAGACTTTTAAGATCTAAAAATGTGTGCAGTGTAGAAGCATTAAAAGTGGGAGAGAGGACACATTCAGATTGTGACCCAATGTTAGAAAAGACAAGAGTATTAAGGGGTTATAGGGTAGTAAATGCAGCACTGCTCATGTAGCAAGTGAACAGCTTTATTTCATTTCTAAAATATCCATGATGACCCCAGTAGCTGGTCAGTAACACACTAGTAAACATGCCATAGTTTGTCCATCAGCATTATCCACAATTATTATAAACCTTTGTATTTTGTGGAATAATATAATAATGTGGAATAATTCTTTTATTTATGTGCTCTACATGTACTTTAAATGTCCAGCCTCTCTACCCTGTCCTCGAGGCTGTCAGAGTGACCGTCCAGGCATGGTGTAATCAACTACTGTTCTGTCCAGCAGTATCAGAGTGTCCTCTTTCTGAGTTACCCCTATGATCTCCAGCTCCTGGACTGTTTTCAGTCCCTCAGTTACCTGTATTTTAATAAAATAAATGTTCTTCACACTCATGGTGTTATTCCATTGTGACCCTGTTCTGTGAAAGTAGAGTTTTAACAGGATTTTAATGAATTTTCATAAAGGAGAAACATGCTGTATCTTTTAGAAAATGGCTGTAATGTTTATTTTCAGTCTGCTTCATCAGTAATACAGCATCATACTGTAGAGACATTGCATTCTGGGATTATTTTATTAAACAGTCAAATTTACAGTAAAAACTTTTACAGTGACCCAACATGTTATTAGAACAGAGTTAAATATATCTCCAACCACCAGTACATAATTGGAGTAGATTTAAATTGTTCCACTTTAATTAGAAGCTTTTCACAGGGTAGTCTTTCTAAAGGCACTGAGAGCATCAGGAGATGTAGAAGACTTGTCTAGAGAAACAACTCGTGTGTGTTAGCATTATATTGTTTACCCTGACAGTGGTGTGAGTGGAGGAATTGGATTTGTCCTTCTCATTAGGCTGGATGGAGGTGTGAAGGTGGGTAAGCTCCACCTTGTACCCTTCATGGAGCTCTGCCCCAGCCTCATCCCTTCACAAGGAGACATCTAGAATGCAGTGACCACACAGAACAGATATATCCCGGACAGGAACCTGTGACCGGGTCATTCTCACCTTCCACACCTGCAGTATTATAGACCAGTTACTGCGTCACATGTGAGTACAACATCACTGTGCTTTACAGACTTGGAGTCCCCCAACACTACATGTTTTAAATTGGAATGATCAGAGTCAGGTGTTTTCCTAGATGTTTCTTCAGAAACTGTGTGAAAGTGAACCTAGAAGACTTGATGGTGTTTTGCAGGTGAAGGGTGGGGTATTTAGTTTTGCACAACAAATATTCATTTAATTTGGATTTCTCTTCTGTTCATTTACTTTCCATTTAGTTAACTGATCAAAATAAACTTTTCAGCATTTTCACCCCTGCCTGTTGGACAGTAGTGTATATATAATTTATAATATTATAAAATGGCTCTGGAGATTCAATCCTAACATCACATTCACTTACATTTTTAATTTGGTCCTGGAGAGTCAAAAACCCGGGTCTTGAAAAACTGTCCTCTTCTTCACCGGTCACTGATGGTGAAGGAGGACAAAGGGCCACTCTTGCTGCTCTCCACCTCCTCTGGTAGGTCCAGGAAAGCTGTTTGAAACATTAATGTGGAAGGTAAAAGACTTGTTTAGAAGACACAGTTTTTTTATGATGTATGACTGACCAGCATCAAATCTGGCTTCATGTCCAGGGTTTGACCACCAGTAGGTTGTCTTGCCATCACTGAGTACAGAAGTGATGGTGGTAGAAGCAGCTATTTCCACTTGATTGTCTTTGATGATGAATGTTGATCCTCTGTGGATTGTGCGAGTTTCCACACACTAAGAGGGTCAGGGTTCATGCTTGGACACAAAATACACAATACACAAAAAAAGACTTTGTAAATCTTGTTGCTAAAACCATTAAAATTCTATCCATATTATGTTCTGTTTATGCTAAAGAGTGTCTCATGGGAGCTTAGAGCCTATCCCAAGGGACTTATGGTCTGGACGCTGGTCAGTTCCAACACTTTTCTAACTAACTCTTGATTCGCGAGTATTTATGAACGATTCATTAAAGGATCGTTTCATGAGTCATTTGTTCTAGAATCCGACTTCATCTGTTTCTGTAAATACACGGACAGAGCGCACTAGAAAGAGCTGTCTGTGATTGGAGAACAAAAACTGACTACAGTGAAATAAAGCATTCATTTCAGTATAAAGACTTAAATATAATTTATTCAATTGTTTTGCTGTAGATTCAGTTGTGGCGCTGAAGAGCGGTGCAGAACACACTGCTGTACAGAAAAGTTCCTCTGAAAAAAGCTGCACCCTTTCAGCGTCTACTATTCGACTAATAAACTGTACGGGAAAAAACGGCAAGATGGCAGGCTGAACACACGTGCTTTTACCAAGAGGCTTAGTAATCTCCCGTTTTCTAATATGAAAACAACTTAATTCTCAGTCACACCCACCCAGAACCATTTTAAACCGTTAGGCAATTATTGCTGTCCCCAAAATGCAGAAATCTCACCAGACAACTCATCCCAAGATTGTTATTCCTCCGGATCAACGCGTGGCTCCAACTTCAGTGTCAGAGATGGAGATAGAGTCTGATGCACTACAGAAATGCCGTGGTTCCTCTCACCTTACACCCACTAAAGCACACATGTCGAAAAAGTCAAAATCTCAAGTAGAGGTCATCACCAATGCTACTCTGCTGCAAGCCATTACTTCTCTGACTGTTGGCTCTGATTCACAAGATGAAAAGTTAGAAGAAATCTAAGCTGAAATCAAAGTCTGTACAGAAAATTGCCTAAAGCTGAGAAAATCGGTCCAGGGTCTAACTGCTGCACACAACGCCCTGGACAGCAGAACATCAGAACTTGAACGATATATAAGAGAAGATGGAATCTCCGGATCAATGGAATGAAGGAGAGGTCTGAAGAAGATCCTCACAGAGAAGTGATTGACCTGATTGCCGAAATTGCACCGCACTTGATGCAGAAATTAGATGATATTATTGACACAGTGCACCGGATTGGTAAGAAGGAGTCAGGGAAACCAAGACAGATGATGGTGCAATTCACAATGCGTAAATACAGGGACGAAATATGGAAGTCAACGAAAAATTCACCGGTCTGCCAGAACCACGGAATCAGATTTGTGGAAGACTTTAGGAAGAAGGACAGAAACGCCCGTGCTGTACTGTGGCCTCTTATCGCTCAAGCGCGTAAAGAAGGAAAAAGGCGTACTACTGACGTCCATTTGGTTATATTGAAGGAAGGCGCACTGACACATCAAAATCCAGCACCTGAACTTTTTACGGGTAGGATGGAGTGAGATGTGATGATTTGGAGATAAGGCTAAGTTACGGGGTATGTACTAGGTTAGCTGTTTTTAGTACAAACCTGATTCGAGTGCGCAACCAGCGCTTGTTCTTTGTTTCATTTTATACGTTCTCTTATGTTTCCAGTTAAGTTACCGTTTTCATTACTCTCTCTAAATGTTCGGGGCATTCAAAACAAAGTCAAAAGAAAAGCAATGTTTTTATTTTGTAAAAGTAGTTTTTTTTTTTCTCTACTGGGGATGATGCTGTGTTTTGGTGGAGTCAGTGGGGAGATAAAACCATGTTACTAAACCATGGATCCTCCCATTCTGCAGGGACTGCAACTGTATTTAACAATTGTCCAGGGAAAATGATCTCTGTCAAAACTGACTTCAGTGGACATTGGATTGCAGTTGTTTCCAGTAATGAATCCATCTTTTTTATTTTGGTTAATGTTTATGGACACAATAATGCAAAAGAAAATCAACAGCTTTTCAATGACTTTTCTTCCTTAATCCATGATTTTAAGAGATTGGACCCAACAGATAATATTGTCATGGGTGGAGACTTTGTTACACCGGATGAAACTCTTGATAGGTTTCCACCTAAAAGCAATACCCCTCAACCAAACTCTGTACTTACTCATTTTTGCAATAATATTAAAGTTATGGATGTATGGCGACATCTTAACCCTGACATCAAACAGTTTTCTTGGTTTAGACCCAATGCCTCCAGTAAATCAAGGATTGATTATTGGCTAATCTCAGATAATTGGTTACATTTTGTTAACGATTGCTCTATTTCACCAGCACCTCTAACAGATCACTGTGCCATCATCTTAGTTCTTAAGCCAACATGTAAGATCTCACATAGTAAGGGATATTGGAAATTTAATTTGGATTTGCTTTGAAAATGATGGATTCTGGGCTAAGGTAAAAGATTTAATCATAGAAATTAAAAATAGTAATTTTAGTAAAATGCTTGCTAAAATAATTCAATTAAATTTTATTTGTATAGCACTTTTAACAAAGAGCATTGTCTCAAAGCAGCTTTAAATAAGAAACAACATAAGGAACAACAAACATATAAACAAATAAGGAGACATGAACATGAACACAAGATTATATCTGAGATTCATAAATACTGTACCGAAAGTGTACTGAGTAGCTTTGAAAAAAGTAATTTTTATATCTCTGCGAACTCAACTGGACACTTTATACATTAAAAAAGCTAAAGGTGCGTACATACACTTAGAGGCCCAATGGATAAAGGAGGGAGAGAAAAGTACATCCTATTTTTGTAGGTTAGAAAAAAGACGAAAGTAATGGTGAACAATAATAAGTAAAGAAACTCATCATTTCTGCAGTGACTTGTGTTCTCTTAATTTCTCTCCAAAAGAGTGTGATGACTTCTTTGATAAGATTAATAATTTTATTCCAAAGATTGGCAATGATTTAAGAGATCTTTGTGATGCATGATTATGTTTGGAAGAACTTGATTTAGCGGAAATCAGAAACTCAAGTCAAACAAATCTCCTGGTCCTGACGGCCTCACGGCAGATTTTTACAAGTTTTTTCAGAATGATTTGAAACACTATTGTTTAATGCTTTTATTGAATCCATTGAAGACGGGTCTCGGGCCCCACAATGAGTCAAGGCTTGATTATTTTAATCCCCAAACCAGACAAAGATTGTAGATATTTAGATCATTTTCACCCAATTACTTTGCTCAATAATGATTATGATCATGACAACGATTTGAAGCACTTTTCTAAAGCCCTAACCAAAATAAAAGGAAGAAATTCAATAAAGTTGCTTGATCTCTTGATATCATATGATCGTTTGTGATATTGCCCTTAACTGTTGATTTTCTATTTATATTAATTTTAAGTTATGATTTCATTTTTGTTTGTTTCTTCTTTCATTTGCTAAAATATTTTATTTATTTGTGAATATATTTTTGGTTATATTGTGTCGAGCCCTTCTTGTTAATCTCTCCATACAATATGAATGTATTTGCTTTTGTTGTAATCTAAAGTTTTGTATTCAATAAAAAAAAACTGTCTGCATGTGGGCGAAAGGCCAAAAAGCAGAGAAAAATCTCCGTTTTTAAAAATCCCCTGTGGACATGATTGCACTACCGTGTGTTATACAGGCAGGGCACTGAATTAGAGCAATGTCAGAGGTGTATTCTGTACCTGCTAGTCCTTGATCAACTCCTCTGTCTCCTCACCAAGGTAGAACATGATCACAGATTCTCTTCTGGACTCAGTGCTGCTGTGCTAAGAAAAAAAAACAATAACTACATACATATATAAATACAGACTTCAGAATGCTAACACATAAAGCTAAGTGCTAGGTTGTTATATGTACATGCCTCATTTAAAAGGTCGAGGGTGTCATTAAGTTTCCTCCTGACAGAACATCCCTTCTTTCCTGCAAATAGATTCCTCCTCGATCTGAGAGAGAGAGAGAGAGAGAGAGAGAGAGCATCACTTATTAGTGATGGGAAGTTCGGATCATTTTACTGATTCGGTTCTTTGAATCTCGTTCAGCAAAATGAATGAATCTTTTTTCGAGTCATTTCGTTCACGTCAGCAGAATGTAATTAAAATGTTTCATGTTAATTCCCTAACACATCTACTCACGCACATATTGATCACATTTCGAATAAGAAAGAACTGTCATATTATAAGTAATATCTTACCTGTGTCTTGAGGCTATACAGTCTGTTACTTCATCACCTCACCTCCAGATTTTTTGGGTCCAATTCGTTCGTTCTTTTGTCACGTAACATCCTAAACTAAGCTCTGCCATGCCGTCTCCTGTATACCCAACAGAATGATTCATCTCACGCGCCTTCGGTTCGAGTCAGTTTGTTCATCACGTGACAGCCCCGTATGGCACCGCAGTCTGAGCCGGAAACAGAAAAGATTCGTTTATATAACGAGTCTTTGGATCCATGTTGTTCGTTCCTGTAATGTGACTGCTTCCCGTCTCAGTATCTTATGACAAATACAATATTACATTAGTATTATTGACTTTATAAGGTATTAAATTATAAAACTATCAGATATCATAAAATTATCAAAATATTTGTGCAATAAACATTTTCTGAAAAATAATAATTCTGTCAGTCTCCTTTTTTATTGTTTAATGTTTTTTGAGTATATGTGTGGTGTGAGAGGTTTTTTTTTAAATAAATAAATAAATAAATAAATCCACATTTTACTTGGAAATGCTAATTTGCCTGTTCTGTCTTTATCTGTAAACAAATACTACTTATTAAAATAAACTAAACCTGCAAACATAAAGTACCTATTGTTGTTTATTTTGCCACCAATTGTGCATTTGCTGGTATAATACTGATAACTCATAAACTCATAAATGACACAGGGGCATAACAGAAAAGCAATAACACTATTAATGTGAATAATTAATATTAGTTTCATACATTAAGGTTATGTTTAGGTCAGATTCTATATTATTAAATAACTGCATATGGATTAAAAACAACACTCAGATTGATGCATGAATTTATACATTTCTATTTTCTACACTGCAGGATTAGCTGATGTTTATTCAGATAAATAATACAAAGAATAAATAAACAGTAAGTTAATAAATAAAATAAAATAAAAAGTAAGTAGATAAATAAGAGAAAGAAAGAAAGAAAGAAAGAAAGAAAGAAAGAATGAATAATTTTCCCTAATGAAGTTTAATAATAATAATACATTTTATTTATAGGTGCCTTTCTCAACACTCAAGGACACCGAACAATAAGTTACAACACAAAGCACACAGAAACAATACGACAAAAAACAAGCAACAATAACAAAAAACATAATACAGAAGACTGTGACTGTGTGAGAGGGCAAGTAAGATTTAGGAAGAGTAAGCAAGCTTAAACAGGTGAGACTTGAGTCTAGATTTAAAGATAGACAGAGAGTCAAGGTTACGGATGTCTGGAGGTAAAGAGTTCCAGAGCCGGGGAGCAGAGCAACAGAAAGCCCTCTGCCCCATGAGACGAGCAGAAGGCACAGAAAGATGAAGAGAAGAGGCAGATCTAAGAGAACGAGAGGGAACATGAATATGGAGAAGATCAGACAAGTAAGAAGGGCAAGATTGTGAATAGCTTTAAAAGTGAGAAGAAGAATCTTAAAGTCGATGCGAAGCTTGACCGGAAGCCAGTGAAGCTGCTGCAGAACCGGAGTGATGTGGTGAAATGAAGGAGTTTTAGTGATAATACGAGCTGCTGAGTTTTGAACCAGTTGAAGGTTAAGAAGAGATTTATGAGAGAGACCAAAAAGAAGGGAGTTACAATAGTCAATACGTGAGGTAACAAGATTGTGAACAAGAATAGCAGGAGCATTCTGTGTGAGGGAAGGACGAAGACGGTTGATATTACGTAGATGGAAATACACAGACCGGGTAATGTTATTAATATGTGATTGAAATGAGAGTGTACTGTCCAGGAGGACACCCAAACTCTTAACCTGAGTAGAAGGGGAAACAATAGAATTGTCAATAGAGAGGGAGAAGCTATTCATTTTAGATAAAGTTGATTTAGTACCAATTAAAAGAAATTCAGTTTTCTCACTATTTAGTTTGAGGAAGTTGGAAGAGAACCAGGATTTGAGTTCATTAAAGCAGTCAAGAAGAGAGGAAGGAGGGAGGGTAGCATTAGGTTCGCTAGAGTAATAGAGTTGGGTGTCATCCGCATAACAGTGGAATAGAATACCGTATTTTCGAAAGATATTGTCAAGAGGAAGAAGGTAGATGATGAAAAGAAGAGGTCCAAGGACAGAACCTTGCGGGACTCCAGTGTTAACAGGGGAAGATTTGGAACTAAAAGAGTGTAATTTGATGAACTGCGTGCGCTCTGATAGATATGATTTAAACCAGTCAAGGGGGGTGTTAGTAATGCCAATTGAGATAAGTCGATTAAGAAGGATGGTATGAGAAATGGTATCAAAGGCCGCACTTAGATCGAGAAGGATAAGAATGGTGACTGAACCAGAATCAGCTGCCATGAGAAGGTCATTAGTCATTTTTAAAAGGGCAGTTTCAGTGCTATGAAAAGGGCGAAAACCAGACTGGAAATGTTCATACAAGTTATTACAAGTTAAATGAGAATGAAGTTGAGAAGCAACTATTTTTTCAAGGATTTTTGAAAGAAAAGGTAAGTGGGAGATAGGGCGGAGATTATTGAAATTACTAGGATCAGCACCAGACTTTTTCAGAATTGGAGTAATAGCGGCAGTTTTAAGTGGGATAGGAACGATTCCAGTAGTAAGAGAGGAGCAAATGATAGCAGACATAAGAGGAATCAGAGAGGGAAGACAGGCCTTGACCAGAACAGTGGGAAGAGGATCCAGCGAACAAGTAGAAGACTTAGACTTATGTATAAGATCTGAAATATCTGAATTGGTAGGAAACTGGAAAGCGGAGAAAGGATAAGGAATAGGGTAAGATTCAGAAGAACTAGTAAGGGAGGATGGTGAGCCTAGGTGCAGATGAATTTTGTATACTTTATCATAGAAAAAGGACATCAGAGAGTTGCAAAAGGCAGATGAATATAGATGAGAAGGCAAAGAACATTGGGGACTAAAAACAGTATTGAAGAGTCAAAACAGCATCTTAGTTTTGCCTTCATAGGAACATATTAAACCAGAATAATACCTGGATATAGTATTAATAATACAGTTCTTATAGTGCAGAGTATGACTTTTGTACAAATCTTTGTGGACAGTAAGACCAGTTTTCCTATAAAGCCGTTCAAGCTGACGACATTCGGCTTTCATTAGCCGGAGCTCAGAAGTAAACCAAGGTGCAGAGTGAGAAAAGGTGACTGTCCTTGTTTTCAGAGGAGCAAGAGAGTTAAGAATACTATTAAGACCATCATTATAATGAAGAACCAGATCATCAGGGTTGGATAAATTGTTAATGTTCATAAGATTATCAATACTACAGGAAAGAGCATCAGAACTGATGTCCTTAATATTGCGAAATGAGATGATACGAGGTAGCTTGATTACAGAAAGAGAGAGTTGAACATTGAATGAAAGAAGTAAGTGATCAGTTATAGGGAGATCATCAGCAGTACAAACCGAAGGAGTAAGACCAGAACAGCAAATTAAGTCCAAAATGTGTCCCTTTGAGTGAGTAGGAAAGTCAATATGCTGCCGGAAACCAAAACTCTCAAGACAGGCAACAAAGTCTCTAGTAAGAGGGTGGTTAATATTGTCAGTGTGTATATTAAAGTCACCCAACAATATTATATTTGAGGAAAGAGTGATTAAGTGGGTGAGAAAAGCAGCAAAATCAGATGGATAATTGTTTTTTGGACAAAACAAAAAAACACACTGCCGGAGAGCAGCGGCAGCAAGCACGTGCCAGCGTCCACTCAACCGGCTCTCAAACGCTCAATCATACCCAATCAATGATACCCTGTAAGAAGTTTCCTTTAATGCATCAACCAACTCTTTATTAAAGCATTCAGTGTTCTGGAAAAGAACCATAATGACAGATATCCACACATTTATAAGAGTAAAAAACTGTAAGAATGAACTCATTTCTGTGTCCAGTAAAGCGGTCATGTCACGGTACAAAAACGAACTAATCTTTTCTGTTTCCGGCTCAGACTGCATTGCCTTAGCCTATGGGGCTGTCACGTGATGAACGAATGACTCGAACCCGAGGACTCGAAAGGTGAACGAATCTTTTCTGTTTACTGATTTTATGCGATGTTGCGCACCCTTTCAGTGTCTACTGTTCGGCTAATCCTGTCAGAAACTGTTCTTTGAAATTAGACTGTCATTATCTCTTCATATCTTCACCGTGTAACAGTTTATTGTATGTATTTATAACTTTTACAAAACTGTTCATATAATTTATGTCAAAAAAAATGACCCTCCTCTCACTGGACTCAATCGATGTCGGTCAGTCAGGACTCTCAAACACGCTCTCATGTGCACGTGCCGTTACAGACTCCTCACGTGCAACAAAATCTCAATACAATGATAAAACTGTTTATTCGGCATAATTAGATTCTTTTAGAATTCTTTTCTCAAGATTTTTGGACTTAAAACGGAATATTTTGTCGAAAAACAAAATGACAGAGAGCTTTAACGTTTTTTCTACAACTCTACTAAAACAACATAATTCACGCACACACGCATCATTAATCCAACAGCACTAGGACCCTGGGAATTTTGCATAGCTAATAAGCTGTCAGTCAGACACAGCGGGCTAAAATCACTGAGGAGGGGGAGGGGGATGAGGATGAGGTGGTATTTCTGTATATTTCTGTTAAATATTATGTTTTATGATTTATTACTTAATTAGAGTTCATTAACATGAATATGGTTACTTGACATATATACACTGAACAGCCATAACATTATGACCACCTCCCTAATATAGTGTTGGTTTCCCTTTTGCTGCCAAAACAGCCCTGACCCATCGAGGCATGATGGATCCACTAGATCCCTGAAGGTGTGCTGTAGGATCTGGTACCAAGATGTTAGCAGCAGATCCTTTAAGTCCTGTAAGTTGTGAGGTGGAGCCTCCATGGATCAGACTTGTTTGTCCAGAACATCACACAGATGTTGGATTGGATTGAGATCTGGGGAATTTGGAGGCGGAGTCAACACCTCAAACTGGTTGTTGTGGTCCAGTTTCTGAACCATTTCTGCTTTGTGGCACAGTGCATTATCCTGCTGAAAGAGACCACAGCCATCAGGGAATACCGTTTCCATGAAAGGGTGTAGATGGTCTGTAACAATGCTTAGGTAGGTGGTACGTGTCAAAGGAACATCAGGACCCAAGGTTTCCCAGCAGAACACTGACCAGGGCAGGACACTGCCTCCACCGACTCGCCTTCTTCCCATAATGCATCCTGGTGCCATGTGTTCCCCAGGTAAGAGACGCACACGCACCCGGCCATCCACATGATGTAAATGTGTAGTTTTGGAGATGCTCTGATCCAGTGGTCTAGCCATCACAGTTCAGCCCTTTTGGTCAAACTCACTCAAATCCTTACACTTGTCCATTTTTCCTGCTTCTAACATCAACTCTGAGGACAAAATGTTGACTTGCTGCCTAATATATCCCACCCACTAACAGGTGCCATGATGAGGAGATACTCAGTCTTATTCACTTCACCTGGTCAGTGGTCATAATGTTATGGCTGATCCGTGTATAGATCACGTGTTACAATGAGCTAATAGAACATGTCTGAAACACGCTGAAAAGAAGGTAGAAATACATGAGTGTGTCCAGCAGGTGTCGCACTTCTACAATTCATTGCTGCAATTCATTAAAGGTGTCATTAATGTTTAAAAAAAAAAGAACTTTAATGACGTCACTGGTGCAATTTATGTTCTGCTTAATTTATGTTCATGTTAGTGTTCATGGGATTTTAAAAATACAGGAAGACAGGAAAGAGATTGAATTGAGTTTTTATTTATCATTGTTAGTGGAAGCATTATTTCCTGACAGAAGGTAAGAACAGAAACATTCCATTATTTTTATTTCAGGCTTTAAATCAGTCAGCAGTTTAACACCAGCCCTTAATGTCTTAATAAATACATCAACAACAACAACAACAACAACAACAACAACACACTTACAGACTGACAGTGTCAGGTTTAACACACACACACACACACACAACCACAGCTGTTATCCACAAGATGATGATTCATGATTCTGAGCTGTATTATATTATATTTTATTTAATTTAGTGTGCAGCTCCTAAAGTCCTAAACTGAACACCTCAGAACACAGAGTCTCTCATTAACACCAGACTACACACCTTAACAATATAGCTCACATTTACACACACACACACACACACACACACACACACACACACACACACACCCAGATCACGACTACATACTCTACATGACTCAGTGTTCATAAACATGTTATTGCTCCATAATTAAGAAGAGGATCATTTCATCCTCCAGAGATTAGAGTTTCTGTGAGATTTACTGTGAGATTCTCCAATAGAATTAAACTTAACCAGCTCATATATTTCACTTCACCCTGAAACCCTGGCTGTTATAAACATTCTCCTGATCTTCAGCACAGTTTAAAGCAGGAGTGTGAGTGTGAGGGAACATCATCATCACTCTGTAGGATTCAGGTCGATTTATTCGGATTCATCATGACGGAGTTTGTGCTGTTGATACGGTCGCTCAGACAGTGGCTCCGCCTCTGGCCCCGCCCACAGTGCACATTATTAATTCATATGTAAACTGTTTTCACAGTGATACTGATTTTATCGTGTTACCAGGAAAAGATTTCAGAGTCGTGACTGGCGGAGAGACTGTTTGCTAGCGATATGGCATGTAACGTATAAGCAGCTAATGGAATGTACCAAGTGAGATGATAAATATTACCCTCGATACAAACTAAGTTTCAGACCTGACTGGAGAAGAGCTCGTCCCCTCAGTGCAGATAAACTGACCCCATGTTCAGGAGGTTATACAGACAGGATGTTCTTCTGAGCCGTTGTTAGCTGCCTTGGGGATTCTCCTCATTTCATTCACTCTTGTTAGTTTGCTGGTTATAATATCACATTGAGCAAGCTCTGACATCATCGAGAAGTGTGACGGGTCTGTCAGAAGATTTACAGCAGAACACCAGCTTCAGGTATATGTGTGTGTGTGTGTGTGTGTGTGTGTGTTCATGAGGTTGCTGGACTCATGATTAAACTTCTGTTTGGATCTCTGACCATAAATACATACAGTCACTCAGAACTCTTACAGCCATCACACTGCTGATCTCTGGGTTCGAACACAAACATGATTTTAAAACACACCGATCCTGGTCCTGATTCTGTTCTTAGTCCTGGTCTTGATCCTGATACTAATCCTGTTCTTAGTCCTGTTACTGATTCTGAGCCTGGTCCTGATCCTAGTCCTGTTCCTGATCTGCCTGTTCTCTTCATGCTCATAGCAGCAGTGTGTCAGGTTTATAGCCCTCTGCTGGCTGAAAAGGGAATTGCAATGAAAACATTAAGAAGCCCTTCAGTTGAAAAAATTCATCCCTGTTCAATTTCCTGTGGAAGAAATGGGTGGAGTTAAGCAGCTCTGCTTTGGAAGGGGGAGGAGCTCATTTCTGGGCCAGAAAATAAGAAGTGAAGCCTGAGATCTGTTGCATGTTGCTGTTGTAAATCACAGTTTTCTACAGTTTATGTGAAACACTGCACTAGGACGAAATGAACGATAAACAATAAACGATAAAATCTAAACCCCGGGGTATTTTTGGGGGACGCTCTGGACGGAAACTTCATGATAGAAATGGAAGCTATCTACTGTTTAATTCTTCACTACATAGAGGATAAAAATAAAAGGAAATAAAACTGAAGACATTACAGCCACACTGTGGAACATCTCTCTTAAAAATCATTCAACAGAAGAGTCGAAGTTCACAGTGTTACAGTGTGGAAGCAGGAGTGTGTGTGTGTGTGTGTGTGTGTTATATCTTGCTGTTTTCCAGGTGAGTGTCGATGTGTGTGATCAGAGCATCATCAGGGAAGCCTGTGGGGAAGGACAGCTGACAGAGAGGACAACTCCGAGTCTCGCTCTCCTCCTCATCCATCCACAACTGGGGGACAGAGAAAAGGAGAGAACGAAAGATCACATGAAAGTCAGGAAGAAACAAGAAGTGGGGAAAAGAATAGAGGCATCATGTGGGTTAAAGAAATAATAATAAGAAGAAGGAGAAGAATGTAGAATAAAGAAAAAAAGAGGAGTACAAAAGGAAGAGCAAATGAGATGAAAAGAGAAAGAAAAAGAAAAATAAGAGAAAGAAAGAAAGATTGATCTATTAATTAGTATATAGACTAATAAACTAATATATAAATAAATTTTATATATTATTATCCACTTAATTTATTAAAATCACATACATTTATTTTGTTTACAAAAATCAAAATTTATTTTTTCCCGCAGCTTTAAACTTTCTCCATGAACTAAAAGCTTCTCTTATTTTGATGAATTTATTCTGTAACGTTTCACTCACTCTGATTGAAGGCCAGGACTGAGCATGCTCACTGCGGGGGTGCGAGTGAGGGGACGTCATTATCCTAAGCCCCACCCACTCATCGTCTTCATCCTCTGATGAGTGAGGGGGCGTGGTCAGTGGAGCAGGGGTGGAGTCAGGCAGCGGAAAGCTGAGCTCCAGAGCGCCGTGGGCGGAGGATGGGCGGAGCCCAGTGGATATCGGCCTGAGGTGGGTGTGGCACGTGGTTCTGCGCTTTGGGAGAGTGGAAACGGGATGGTGGACGGCGTGAGGAGAGACGGAGGGGTCGGCCATGTCTGAGTAACTACGGCGACCCTGGAAGTGTGACCTAATCGGGTGAGGGCATGGAGGGGCGGGGTCGGAGGGAGGGGAGGTGGGGCCATGCCTCAGTACTGCAGGATGGAAAAAGATGTCAGAGTTTATTTACATGATCAGCATCACATTTCTCTAATAAGCAGCATGTCCACATTTCATCTTAAAACTTTTTTATTCCAAATCCTAGGGTTTGTTTCTTATAAGAACAGAACAGAACTTTATCCTGGATGTGTTCTGATCACTGCTGGACTTCATGGTTCTGTTTGTTTAGGTCGGTTCTCCAAGAAACTCTGGACTCAGGTGTGTTTATATTGCGATGATGTGACACACAGGTAAACGTCTCTTCTGATGGTGACTGTGTTTACACTACAACTGATATATATGTATCACACTGATGGGGCAAATTCTTATACAGCTTTTTAATAAAAGGTGACAAAGTAAATATTACTGATGTTGATGTAGATTTCGCTGCAGTATTACCGGGACTGTTCTGATCCAGAGAGCTGCGCTTCTGTCTCAGGATTCGGTTCTGTTCAGCAATGAGGCTGCGGATTCCACTCAGTTCCTCCACCAGCTCTGTGTAGGCCAGCGCCAGGTTCACCCTGTACCCCACACACACACACACACACACACACACACACACTTCTTACTGTAAGAAACCTTAACCCTATCATCGATTACATGTCTTAGTGTGCTGTACCCTGTGGATGAGCTGCTGCTATGGAAACGATAAGGTATCAGAGCGCAGTGTATTAATATAAACCTGTGCTGTGGTCAGAGCTGCTGTTAGAGAGCATTAATCAACACCTGAGCAGAAGTAAGGGAATGAAATGACCCTAAAGGTCAGCAGTCAGAGTTACTCACTGTTCATCTCCTGCCTTTTTAATCCACTCCACACTGCAGTGTTCACACTCCACATCCAGCTCCTGCAAAAACAACAAACAAACAAGAAAACTGTTTCTCTTAACATGATGTGTGTGTGTGTGTGTGTGTGTGTGTGTGTTTACCTGTCGTTCTTTTTCCTGTCTGATTTCTTCCTGTAGACGCTGCAGCTCCGCCTTAAGTTCTGCCTCCCGCTGACACGCCCCTCTAGCCTCATGCCACACCCCCTCAAGCTCCGCCTCCAGACGCTGGACCCTCAGGTCAGTGAGCGTGTCCAGACTGCGTGAGCTCTGCAGGCTTGGCCCGGGACACTCCAGCGCTGAAACACACACATTAGGAAGAAAAGCAGCTGTGTGTAAGAGTTTATCACCATCATCCTCACCATCATCATCCTCACCACCATCATCCTCACCACCATCATCCTCACCATCCTCCTCACCACCACCATCCTCACCATCATCATCCTCACCATCATCATCCTCACCATCCTCCTCACCACCATCCTCACCATCCTCCTCACCACCATCCTCACCACCATCATCCTCACCATCCTCCTCACCATCATCCTCACCACCATCCTCACCATCCTCCTCACCACCATCCTCACCATCCTCCTCACCACCATCCTCACCACCATCATCCTCACCATCATCATCCTCACCATCCTCCTCACCACCATCCTCACCATCATCATCCTCACCACCATCATCCTCACCATCCTCCTCACCATCATCCTCACCATCATCATCCTCACCATCCTCCTCACCATCCTCCTCACCATCATCATCCTCACCATCCTCCTCACCACCATCCTCCTCACCATCATCATCCTCACCATCATCATCCTCATCATCCTCCTCACCATCATCCTCACCATCCTCCTCACCACCATCATCCTCACCACCATCATCCTCACCATCCTCCTCACCATCATCATCCTCACCATCCTCCTCACCACCATCCTCACCACCATCATCCTCACCATCATCATCCTCACCATCCTCCTCACCACCATCCTCACCATCATCATCCTCACCATCCTCCTCACCACCATCCTCACCACCATCATCCTCACCATCATCATCCTCACCATCCTCCTCACCATCATCCTCACCATCATCATCCTCACCATCCTCCTCACCATTCTCCTCACCATCATCATCCTCACCATCCTCCTCACCACCATCCTCCTCACCACCATCATCCTCACCATCATCATCCTCCTCACCATCATCATCCTCACCATCCTCCTCCTCACCATCATCATCCTCACCATCCTCCTCACCATCATCATCCTCACCACCATCATCACCACCATCATCCTCACCATCATCATCCTCACCATCATCCTCACCATCATCATCCTCACCACCATCATCCTCACCACCATCATCCTCACCATCCTCCTCACCACCACCATCCTCACCATCATCATCCTCACCATCATCATCCTCACCATCCTCCTCACCACCATCCTCACCACCATCCTCACCATCCTCCTCACCACCATCCTCACCACCATCATCCTCACCATCATCATCCTCACCATCCTCCTCACCACCATCCTCACCATCATCATCCTCATCATCCTCCTCACCATCATCATCCTCACCATCATCATCCTCACCATCCTCCTCACCACCATCCTCCTCACCATCCTCCTCACCACCATCCTCACCACCATCATCCTCACCATCATCATCCTCACCATCCTCCTCACCATCATCCTCACCATCCTCCTCACCATCATCATCCTCACCATCATCATCCTCACCATCATCATCCTCACAATCCTCCTCACCATCATCATCCTCACCATCCTCCTCACCATCATCCTCCTCACCATCATCCTCCTCACCATCATCATGCTCACCAACATCCTCACCATCCTCCTCCTCACCATCATCCTCTTTACCATCTCCTTACCATCATCCTCCTCACCACCACCATCTCTTACCATCATCATCCTCGACATCATCATCTCACCATCCTCCTTTACTACCACCATCATCACTTATCCTTTCCTCACTTACCATCCTTTACCATCATCTTTACTATCTTCCTTTACTGCATCATCTCTTTACCACTTATCCTTTACTTATCCTCCTCACTACTATCTTTTACTGCATCCTCCTCACTCACTATCCTTTACCACCATCATCCTCACCACCATCATCCTCACCATCATCATCCTCACCTATCTCTCCTTACCACCATCCTCTTACCACCATCATCCTCACCATCATCATCCTTTACCATCCTCCTCACTACCATCCTCCTGCATCATCATCCTCACTACCATCATCCTCTTACCATCCTCCTCACCTATCATCCTCACCATCATCTTACTTATCCTCTTACCATCATCATCCTCACCATCCTCCTCACCTTACCATCATCTTTACCATCATCATCCTCATCATCCTCCTCACCATCATCTCTTACCATCCTCCTTTACTACCATCATCCCTCACTTACCATCATCTCTTACCTATCCTCCTCACCATCATTATCCTTACTGTCCTCTTCTTTACCACTTATCTCACCACCATATCCTCACGATCATTATCCTCCTGTTACCATCCTCCTCACTACTATCTCACCATCATCATCCTCACTATCTCTTCTTTACTACCATCCTCTTACCACCATTATCATCCTACGACATTATCATCTTACCATCCTCCTTTACCATCATTCTTACCATCATCATCCTCCACCTTATCTCCTTTACCATCCTCCTCTTACTTATCATTATCTCACCATCCTCCTCTACCACTTATCATCCTTTACGACATTATTCATTATCCTCACTATCCTCCTCTGCATCCTCTCACCATCATCATTCCTTTACTTCATCCTCCTCACCATTATTCCTTTACCATCATTCCTCACTTATCCTCCTTTACCATCATCTCCACCATCATCCTTTACTATCTCTTCCTTTACATCATCCTCCTTACTATCTCCTCACTATCTCCTCACCATCATCCTCTTTACCACCATCATCTCTTACCATCATCATTACTACCATCATCCTC